>NC_056728.1:1117666308-1117693808 GCF_019279795.1 Protopterus annectens
TATATGTTCGAGCTGTTTTTATAGATGTTACAATAAAGAAATTTTTTAAAAAAGAAGATTTCGCTATTTGGCGTTTGGTGTATGCAGATTGGAGCGAGGTTTAACGGAAGTGGATTGGTGTGCTCTACTTCTTTGTTTGCTGTTACGGGGTTTGAGCTGGTATTTTTTCCATAGACCAGCTGGTTGTCCTTGCTGTTCCAGCTACGTGAATCACTTACAGTTTCGTACCTTTGACCGGAGTGTGGTTTGGTTAGTTACAATTAGAGAACATATAGGAGTTTATCATCTAATGCTCAAACAACCTGCAAACAGGTCAGAGAGATAATTCCATGTACTAATACTTGTTTAAATGTTTTTTCTTTACTCAATGTCTATAAAACAAAGCATTCAAAATGACTTTTTAATTAAACAAATGTTCAAAACTGCAATCTGTTGATAAAGTACACAAAAATGCGTACAAAAATAAAATGTTTGAAATAACTTCTGAATCACATAAAATGTATAAAAAAAGGGAAAAAAGACCTTATTTTTTCTCCATGTGCTTCTTTTTCATATTAACTAAAGCCATTCAAAATATGTGTGGAGTGTTAGCAAGTATGTGCAGTATTGTAGTACAGTTATTTCGCAGAATATAGTAATTTCAAGGGCATTGTTGTGCACACCTGGTTTGTGCTTGAACATAATTATAAAGGACATTTTGTTGGTATGGCAGAAGGATTTTACAGACCTGGTCTACTTGTATTTAATAATAATGTTGCTGAAAATTGGGGAGTGTTTGAGCAAGAGTGGACTACGGCTTGGAGTAAGCACATCACTGGTTCTTTCAAGCTTTTTTTTAAAGTTGTTTCAGGTTTCAACTTTGTTACTTAAGAAGTTAACTTGTGAGTGTTTCTGTCATTTCACACTGAGATAATCGGAGGAAGGGCTCTGAGTCAACAAATCTGTGATATTCAACATTAAGTATCCTCTTTTTTGCTTATTTTTACAAATTATTATTGCACTTCTATTGTCTCCATATACTTTTCTAGTTAGTTTCACTGTGTGTGAGGTATTAACTAGAGATTTTATACAATTGTTAAGCATCTGGTTTGGTTTGTTTGTTCTGATTTTTGTTTCCTACCCTCCCTCCCTATTGGTATCCTGTTTTTATACTTGGTGGCTTTGCAGTTGCCCGCCCCTACTGTAAATTTGATTTGGGACACTCCTCCCAGTCTAGTGTCATTACCTCATTCTACCTAATCCAGGGAGAACATTTGAGAAGGCCAATCCAGTTAGTTTCTGCTTCTCCTTTCCCCTTTGCCCACAAAAAATAAATTTTGTTAAGCTTGTTTCCTGCCTTTCCTGTAATTCATGTAGTCCAGATACAGATTTGCAGTATCCAGGACTGTTTGTAAGCTTCTGAGCCCCCAAGCCTTTCTGTGTTGGAAGGAAGCCTTGCAGCTTAATTTTGTTTCATAGAACTAGCCAGTTTTCTAGTTTCAGCACTCAAATCTGTTTCTTTGAGCTCAGCCCTTGTTCAGAACGCATTGTAAGCACTAAATAAGCTACAAATTACTACATAACTCAACTTTCCTCACTTGTCTAGAGGAAAACAGTTTTTAGTACTTAATAAATAAGCACCTATCCAGGCATGTCTAAGGGTCAGCTCCTGGTGTTATCTCCTGTCTACCTGACGAATCTGGGCATCTTGGGGCAATGCAGCACTTGCCTCATGTACACAGACAACCCCCTCCTCCTACCACCCAACACTACAATCTGTGAGAGATGCACTTATATATCCAAACTGGAAGCAAAGCTCTCTTCATGCAAGACTGGATTAGACAGTCAAGAGGAGAAGGTAAACACTTGCACCACACCACAGTCATCACATAGTCCCTCAAAACCAACATCACCAAAACACACACCTACATTCGCTGAGGCTCTCATTAAAAATCTACCTAAGCAACAGGGACCTCCAAAGCAGAAATGCAAGCAACCTCCACCCCCCCAATCCAAATGACACATAGCCCACAAACTCAATGTGCCACTCAACCACAGCCCATAAGGCATAACAACATACCCAACACTCCAGTCATAGGTGACTCTATAATCAGGCACACTGATGTTCCACTCACCAGGCTAAACAAGGAGAAAGTTACTGTCAGCTGCCTGTCAGGTGCCAGGATCCGCTGCATATCGCACCCACTCAGGTCACTCCACAACAAGTACTTTTGACTGGGGTGGTACACCTGTCAAAGAGTAATGCAGGTGTCCTAAGGCGAGCTCAGGAAGGACAGAAACCTCCCATGGAGCAGAAGGGCAAAAGCTCGCTTGATCTTGATTTTCAGTATGAATACATAAGTGGGAGGCCTCGGCCACCGGTGAAATACTGGCCCTCTTTAAAAGGAACCTTGATGATTGGATGGGAGAAAGGAAATTCACCCCGGGGATCACATCAGTTGCCCTGCTAGACAGGGGTCCAGGGAAGTAAACAGTGTGGGAAGAAATAGCCAGGGAATTGTTATGGCTAGGCTTGTATAGGCCCTAGGGCTGATAGCCTAGTACCAACCTATGAACCTACAAATATGACTCTGTCATTGTTCATGTTGGTGTGAATGACCTGAGATGTACCTCCCTGAACTATATGAAAAGAGATATGGAGGAGCTCTCCAATCTTTTAGCCCAGGCAGGTATGACCCTAACCCTGAGTATCATCCTGCCATCACCCAGAATGATACCACAGTACAAGATCAAAATGATTGACTTCAACAATTTGCTAAGCTTCTGGTGTCATTCTAAGGGTATCCAGTATCTGTCTGCCTGGGATGACATTATTGACAAACCACAATGCTTTGTTAGAGATGGCCTGCACCTGTCGCTCTTAGGATTCTGGATACTGGCTAAGGCTCTAGCCACCCTTATAGTGCCTTTTTTAGGCAAAGGTTCAAATGACAAATTCACCACCGTAACAGGTACAAGCAAGCAAAATCTGAGGGTAATGCTACTTAATGCTAGAAGTCTAAACCTTAAAATGCACTCACTCGAAGCACTCCTTAAAATGGAGAACATCGACATCTGCGCAGTGACAGAGACCTGGTTCAAGGCTCCAGAGATCACCCCTGCATTACCAGGCTATAATTCATACCACACCTTTCTGCCACCTAACCTGGGCCAAAACACTAAAGGCAGAGGCGTGTCCATATTCATTAAGGATATCCACACCTCCAGGCTAGTTGCTCAGCATAATGTATCCGAGATTATCCAAGTGCAACTAACTCTGGGCAAGACCAAAATCCAAATTGTAGCTTGCTATAGATCCCTACCATGCCCCAGGATTCCCACTCCTCATTTCTTGATACACTGGAAAATAATAGGGTACAACCCAACACCCTAATAATGGGCTATGTCAACTACCCCACCATTGACTGGAAAAACTACTCATGTACCAACTCTTGTGCTCAACATTTTCTGGAATTCATAAATTCCAAAACCTTGAATCAACTTATCCACACCCCCAACAGGGGCAGCAATATCCTAGACCTGGTCATTACCAACATGGGCAACCGGTGTTACACAACAGAGATCAATTCCTCGTTGGACAGATCTGACCACAAGCTAATCACCCTAGACATCCACATCCCAACCCTACCCCCCATTAGGAAACCACTGTAAAAAATGTCTCTAAAGCCAACTTCATGCTTCTTAAGAAAGAAGTGGCAAACTTCACGACACCCATGCTGACGGACAATAGAGGTACGACTGCTGAATCCTATACAAATGCACTTTATAAGCACTTACATGAGGGCATGGATCATGCAATCCATAACAGAACCAAGATGCTATCCTCCAAAAAAGGAAGCCAATCTGGTTGTCCCCTACCATAAACAAACTCTACAACAAAAGAAAGAAGCTGTTGCAAAAAAAGAGCAAAATCCCATGATTAGAGGAACTCCGTGGTCAGCCTTAGTAAGAAGCTGAGATCCCTCATAAAATCCTCCAAAGCTAGTAATGAAAACAAAATCACCACTGATTCTAAAGACAACCACAAACCATTCTATAGCTATGTCAAGAATCTCAATGGCAACACTCAGATCTGCTCTGAGTTACAGCACAATGGCACTAAATATACAGAACCAACTGATATTGCCAACATCCTGGCAGATAGGTTTGGTGCTATCTTTACCCCTCTCTCACCCCCTAAAAGGCCCATCTCTATACAAGAAGATTGCAAAGTTCCTGTAATCACGGCTGCACAGGTAAAAAACACACTCTCCAAAGCCAAGAATTAAGCATCCATGGGACCTGACAACATCCCAGGCTAAGTTCTACATGAACTACAGAATGAACTGGCACCTCACCTAAGTTCCATGTTCAATCATAGCCTCAACTCAGGCTTTGTGCCCACTGAATGGTGCACAGCAATGGTTATCTCACTCCACAAAGGGGGAGCCACCATAGGCCCCGGGAACTACTGCCCCATTAGTCTGACAAGCCTGGTCTGTAAGGCTATGGAACGTATCATCATGGAACTTATAAAGAATGACACTGGTAATCTCCAAAGTCTGGACCCTACCCAGTTTGGATTTGTAAAAGGCAGATCATGTCTTCTAAACCTGATAGACTTCTTTGAAGCGGTCACCAAAGCCGTAGATGAGGGTAAGGTGGTCCATCCACACAGCCTATCTAGATCTCACCAAGGCTTTCACACCATCCCCCACTCTGGAATTATAGATAAACTCACTGAACTAGGTATAAATCCCTATGTCACAAGATGGCAACAAAATGACAGTGGGTTCACCAAGGCTAGCGTCCTGCAGAGATGCGAATATGTCTCAAAGAAAATCCAAAAATGAAAGAATAATCTGAAACCAATTTAATGTGAACAAAATAAAAACAAAAGAACAAAATAAAAAGTCCCTTTCTTAAAATAAGCGCTTTCGATAAAATCTTCTTCAGATCGTAATAGGATGTGGGACTGATGTTCGTTTTAAATATTGTGTCAGTAATTGGTCGTCCTATCCGTACATAGTAAAAATGGTTAGAACCAATCAGTTGTAAAGTTATACCATCTGTTTTACATATACGAAGCCAAAGACTTCTGCTCAGTAACAGCATGCTACTATTCACTTTGAGAACGCAGATCCTATACTGGATGTAAATTAGAAGTACTGTGTAAACAATTGGGAATCTCAAAATGCGGCAACAGCCAATATCAGAGCATCTGAAAAGTAGTTTGCTGTGATGCTGCTATATCCAACATTCAGTGTCATCTTTGTATACATAGTAGTAATTTTTTAGGGTGTTCCCACAGTGTGAGTGTCTTAATAAGGCAGCATTTGCAAGTTAGAATGAACGCAGTTGTTGTAGTCAAATCTGCAATCATGACGCTTTTTATCTCAATGGGGAAGAGGTGGCTTGTCAAACACAGACAGCCAATCCATGCTGTCAAAACGCGAGAGCCACCAATCATGCTAGAAATGAGCTAATTGATATACATTCATGGAAACTTTATCTAATCAATCAAAGGATCCACTCTGGAAAAACCTATATAATGTTTGATATTGTATGAAATGTTAACCAAAAGGTTCATATATAACAAGACTCATAAATGCAAGATCGGGTCATCACTCATGTCTTAAAGTGTAATGATCCACAAGAGAGTTACGAGGCATGATTCGCTGCTCAGAACTCCCAAGCTGTAAAAGCGACCAATTCTAGTTGCTTAATTTAACTCCTTAGCCAACCAAAGACATTCAAAAAATAAGAGGAGCATTGCAGTCTCATTCGACGCATTTTTAATCCAACAAATAATTACGACTGTTACTACAACTTAAATATTCAAAGTGTCACCATCAAAACATCCACTCTGAGGAGATTTGAAAAACTTCCTGTGTAAGATTTAGTATAACTTTATATAACATATTATCTAAGAGAATCATATATAACAAGACATATAGATGTAAAACTGGGTCATCACTCATGTCTTGGAGTGTGATGGTCCACGAGAAACCTGCAAGACATGGTTTGCCAATCTGAGCTCCCAGGCTGTAAGAATAACCAATCCTATTTGCTTAGTTTAGCTCCAGGGCCAACCAAAGGCAATCAATGATGAAAGGGGCGTTACAGTCTCATTCGGCATATCCTAAATGGTTTCCCATACCACTGTGAAGATTTTCAAAATTCATGTGAATATCATCTGTTTCCTATATTTTGTAAGAACAGATCATTTTACACAAAGTTTATTATGAGTCGTTCGATCTTTTTTTATACTCTGATGTAATATTTTCATAAAGATAGGCCAAATGTCATTGCAAAGACAAAGACATGGTCAATCTAACAGTAACAATTTGTTCTTTGTTAGTCAGGAAACGTTAATATTTGAGTATGATTAACCCAAACCAAATTGCCAAAGTACAAGAGTTGCCAGTCATTACTAATAAACAGTAACCTCTTGATGGCGTCAGCGCTAATAGGAGTTACCTACTTTATAAAACTGCAAAGGATCCTACGATGAATGTTGAATTTGTTCAACCAATGATAGGTCTCCTTTGTGAGAAAAATTTCTCATATGATGAAGAATATGTGTGAATAAAATCATATCAATCTCAGTTCATAATATATACCATTGATTTAATTATGCTGTTTTTTTTATAGTCGGCCTTCTCAGTCTCAAGACTGGTTTGAGGGGAATAACACTATTCAAACCTGGAGGCTGGTCAGCTCTTAGGTTAATTATCCATTTGGTTTCTCTTAGTTCAGTCATATTCTCAATATCACCTTTCCTTGGACCAATATAAATGGTTTCTATAACTTTAAATGAGAATGAGTGTCCTCTATTTGTATCTATGTGAACAGCTAGGGCATTACGTATGTCTTTATTGATGATGTCTCTTTTTTTTTTTTTTGTAAATATTTTTATTCATTTCCAAAAACAAGAAAACATGAATGCAGGTTATTTATGACAGTGAAGTATTTACAAATTATTTAAAAAGGTTGGCTAAAACCTCTAAACAGATATCAAACATTAAAACCGAAAATAAAGTATTTACAAGGGTGTCTATTGTTGGCATATAATTGACTTTCTATACAATTGTTTCCTGATTATAATCTGCTACAGTCATTACTCTCCAGTATTTCAGTTACTTTTTGCCATGCTATATATAATGATGTAGTTCTTTCAGTTCTTCCTTTAATAGTGTTCATTTCCAATTGCGATACTGCTGACACCATATTCATGAATTGCTTAAAAGTTGGAGAAGCTTTGGATTTCCAGTTTGATGTAATGTTCTTCCTTGCAATGGCTAGGAGAGTCCACAAGATTACATATTTTGTTCTCGGTACACAGTCAGGTAGAGGTGCATTAAACAAAATAATAGATTTGGAAATCTGGGATTTGTCATTGAATACCATTTGCAGAAAATAATTTATTTTATCCCAATATGGTTTAATCAAATGGCATTCGTAGAACATATGTTGCCAGTCTGCTTTTATTGATAAATCACATCTCCAGCAGCCAATATTTTTCTTAAACATAAGTTCCATTTTATGAGGGGTTACGTAAGATCTGTGTATGAATTGCCATGTAAAGAGTCTCCAAAGTAGTGAAAGTGATGTCTACTTTGGAGAGAGAAGAATTAATTTTTTGTCTCTGTCATTTGGCACATGTCCATTAATTGATCTATAATTCCATATTTTGTCATTATTATAAGTCTTTATTTTTTTATTTGTTTTATAAATAGATGATAAATATCCCTTTCCAGCAATGGGTTGATTCATTAGTAATAGTATATGTTCTATAAGATTAGAAACATTCTGTCTTATTGATGGTTGCATTGTTTCTTGTTTGCTTAATATATGCTGTCTTAATTCTTGTA
Source organism: Protopterus annectens (assembly GCF_019279795.1). Lineage (NCBI taxonomy): Eukaryota > Metazoa > Chordata > Ceratodontiformes > Protopteridae > Protopterus > Protopterus annectens. The sequence continues at coordinate 1,117,674,162 of NC_056728.1, forward strand.
CATGTAGCCATGAACTATTTTCCATATTTAATTTACGTTTAATTTGGTCTATTGTCAGAAGTTTTCCAGAGTTTACCAATTGATGCCAATATATTAATCCCTTTTCTTTAAGCATATTGACTACTTCTATATCAAATGTTATTATATTACCTTGTGTGTACGCTACTGGATATTATAAAAATGACCATGCTTTAATATCAGGATTGCTATTAATAAGATTTTGGAAATGTTTTAATGTATAAGTAATGTATTTGGAACTTATATTTTTATACTTATGTATCATCATATATTCCTTCATCAGCCATAGAAAATTGTTTGGTATGAAATCGGTATACTTATTTGCTACTACAAATCCTTATTTTAACCAGATTCTCTCATGAACTAGTTTCCATTTTGATGTATATTTAATAACAGATGACTGCAAATATACTTCTATGTCTGGTAAACCTATGCCACCCATATCCCAATCATCTAGATGAAATTTCATAGCTATCCTTGTTTTTTTTTTTGATACCATAGGAATCTTACCATTACATCATTTAATTGTTTTAGGTGTGATTTAGCTGGTGGCAAAGAACAAGCTTGTATAAGATAAAGAATTTTTGGAAATATGATCATTTTAATTATATAGAGCCTTTCTTCCACTGAAAAGAAGAACTTATTCCATCTTTGTATTAGATTTTTAATATTGTTTAAGGTCTTTTTATAATTTGTTTCAGTTGTAGTATCTAGGTTGTTAGTTATTATAATTCCCAAGTATTTAAATGTATTACCGGTGGGGATATATTTATGGTATTTTTTTATTTAGATCTTTTTTATTAGTATTTATAAGCAATACATTTGTTTTGTTCTCATTAAATTTAAGACTCAAAACATTTTGAACGTTTTGAATTGAGTCCCATAATGCTTTTAAAGAGCTATTATTATTCTTTAAGGTAATTAAGATATCATCAGCAAAAAGTTGAATTTTAAGCTCTAGGCTGTTGTCTAATTGTATTCCTTCAATATTTTTATCCATCCATATATTATTTGCTAAGGGTTCAATGACTAGCGCAAACAATAACGGAGAAAGAAGGCAGCCTTGTTTTGTGCTCTTTGTTATTTTAATAGATTTAGACAGACAAGATCCCAGTTTTATATAAGCCAATGATTTTTCATATAATGATTTTATTAACAACTTGAAGTTGTTTGAGAAGCCATATTCTTCTAAAACTAACCATAAATAATCCCAGTTCACTGAATCAAATGTGCTATTTATGTCTAAACTAATAACATTCATTTTGTTTTTTGTGACATTTATATAATCAATTAAGGAAAAAATTCTTTTGATGTTGTCATAAGTGTTCCTATCTTTTATAAAACCTGTTTGATCCTCCTCTATCAAAAATGGTAGTAATTGTTTTATTCGAGCAGCATGTATTGCCATAAAAATTTTATAATCTATATTAAGAAGTGAAATGGGTCTGTATGATGAACATTCACTGGGTTCTTTACTTTGTTTCAGAACTGGTGATATTAATGTGTACTTCCAAGAAGGAGGGATGTCTTTACCATTTTTAACTGATGTAAAGACATTCAATAACAACAGCAAAGCCTCATTAGATAGTAATTTAAACATTTCTGGGGTGATATTATCTATACCTGGAGCTTTGTTTAATTTTAGCTTATTTACTTCAGCTTTAAGTTCTGTCATTGTTATTTGCTTATCTATATGTTGCACCTGCTCCTCTAATAATCTAACTTTAACATTGTTTTTAAGAAAAGCTTTCAATACTGAATGTGTTTCAATTTTCTCATTTTGATTATTAAGTTTATAAAAGAATAGCCTAAATGCTTCTAGTATTCCTTCTAAATCAGACACTTTCTTTTTAGTTTCTATATTATGTATTTCCTTGATTTGATTTGTTTTAATCATCTTTTTAGTCCTATTTGCTATTCTTCGTTGTTTTTTAGGGTTCATTGAATAGTAACATAGTTTAATTTTTCTAAGTTGATCATTGTTTTGTGGCGTGGCATCTCTGAGTATTTTTTATTAGTTAAACAAAACACAAATAAACCAATTAAAAAACTTGAAAATGAAGAAGGCCAGGTATTTACCTAGCCGAAAGCGCTTACAGTAAAACAGTTTTTAAAAATAAGTTTGACCGTAGCCGGCTTCTATTGCTCCCGTTTTTGCTTTTGTTTTTCATTTTCATATTTTTTATTAGTATCTTCCAGTTCTTTTATTAAGTTGGTGTTTCCATTTTGAATATCAAGCTTTAAATTATCCACTTTTGACTGTAATTCCATTAATTCCTTATTCCACTGTTTTTGTTTATTTTTATACCATCCCACCGCTCTTCCATATAGGTATGCTTTCAGTGCATCCCATATATATATTTCAGATACATCTTTCGTAAGATTCATATCTAAGAATGCTTGTGTCTCTTTAATATAAAATTCCTTAAAATCTTTGAGATTTGTTATGTAGGATGGTATTCTTGTTACTGATATCCTTCTCTTGAAACACAAGTCTATCTCAAACGTTATGGTGTTGTGTTATGGTCCGAAAATGGACATGAAATTGTCTTGACTTTATTTAATTTAGTGGTTAAATTTTTTTATGTACACTCTATCTATTCTAGAGTATGTATTATGTCTATGGGAAAAATGTGTAAAGAATAGTGAATCTGGGATAGCATACTCATTTATGTCAGCTATATTAAAAGTTTTAACAAACTCAGATAATAACTTTGTTAAAGGTGATCTCTTACGTGTAGTTTTAGTATTTGTGTCAGTTTCTTTTATAATGCAATTGAAATCTCCAGCTACGATTAAATTGTCTTTGGCATATTGTACAATGTCGTCTAAGTGTTGTTTGGCCACTCTAACTCCCAGTCCTGGTATCCAATAAATATTCACTAATGCATATACCATTTCATTGATAGATATTGTCACTAGACAAAACATTCCTGAGTTGTCATGAAACGTGTTTATGATTTTAGGCATTAAAGTAGTGTTTTCCCACAAAATTGCTACTCCCCTTTGCTTTTGACAATAGGTGGAACTTACTAGTACTGTATAATTTTTATTGTTTATTTTATTTATGTCTTCCTGTGAAAGGTGTGTTTCCTGCAAAAATACTAGTTGTGCTTCACATAGTTTTACATATCTGTAAAGACTTCCCCTTTTGCAGTTATTATTTAAACCATTTACATTAATCGATATACATTTTGCAATTGGATTTATATTAGCTTTGCTTTTATCCATATTCATATACTTGTAACAATATGTAGATGTGTGTACATGAAGAGAATGACTTGTTCTTTCTTCTTCCAACAGTATTACAATAGATTATAGGCACCCAATAAAAGTACATTAGAAGATCATAACTGAAAACATTATAAGATTAACAACCACCAAACCCCTCCATGAGAAAAAAACATCTCATCCTTGAATGATCTAACCATTCAAGTGATCCCTCTAGATCTGCATTTCAGCATCTTCCCCCAGCCCTGCTACATGGTAGTTTTATAATGAAAAGTATCTTATATATCTTTTAAGTATACATGTATTTGTATTTACATATTACTTAAATACAGTCTTTATCTATTTTTAATATTTTATAAAACACTAAGGCAACACAACTATACCTAGATTTAATACTTAACTATTTGGCTTTGTTTAAATTGTAAAGAAAAATCTCTTATTTTAATATATCATTTGTATAGCAATAACGGTTATGCATCTTAAAAGTAATATGCTTGCTGTTTATCTCCCTTATAGTGTGAGTGGTATTATATGCATCAGTTAACTATACTACAACTTAATTAAATCATGAAGTGTCCGTCACAATGAATATAATATTACACTTTTGTTGTCATTTATCAGTAATCTTATAGTTTTCATTTAATTCAAAAAGTCATATTTTAGTGGCATGAATGTTACTAATTTGTTTTTGGCATTGGTATTATATAGTTTAAGACTATATTTCAAGGCAGTTTCTATATATTATTAGTGCCACTGCCATATTTCACCACTAGTGTACCACATATGTCATATGTCAAATAGCAACTCATAATCCTTATGATATTACAGGATTTATCTACAGTGTTATAATTGTAAGGTTGGAAAATATAACAAGCAAAATAAACTTTAAACATGCTATAACACAGTTGTTTGGTACTTATTACTGTCAACCTTTCTACATACACAGGAAAGGATAACCTTATATGACCACCGATCCAACCCTTCTACATACACGGGAAAGGATAACCTTATATGACCACCGACCCAACCCTTCTACATACACGGGAAAGGATAACCTTATATGACCACCGACCCAACCCTTCTACATACACGGGAAAGGATAACCTTATATGACCACCGATCCAACCCTTCTACATACACGGGAAAGGATAACCTTATATGACCACCGACCATTTTCCTTCTTTTTTCTCTTCAGCCTTCTTTTCTCCATTTTTTGATAAATATTTATTTCTGTTGTGGTTTCTTTGAATTTAGTGAGGGAACTCAATATCATATTATAGATAATATAAAACATTCAAACCGAGAACATGCCCGATATAGAGACATATTCTCAACTCAAGTGGTCCATGCCATATATTTATAACATTGCAGTCAGAAATATACTAATGAATAAGCAATAACCAGCAGCTTTGCAGCATGTGTGTGTCTCTAACAAGTACATACCTATAGGATATTAAAAAGAATAGATACCAAGCTCTTCTTTCATAATCAACAAATGCATATAGCTTGGTATTTACTTTCATAGACAGAAAATATACCTGTTATTTATATGCATATCATGTACCAACAGCAATATATTAGTACATGCCTATGCTATTCAATTCATATTTTAATACTTCTCATATTTTAAAAAATATGACATATATAGATACTATAAAAGTGATTAATATGAGATATAGCTGACAATGGCTTTAACGTTTGTGATGATATATAATATATATTCAGTATTATAAATAAAAGTACATTGCATGTCTATTTGTAATCTAAGGTTCAAGGCTGATCAATTTAGACATACAAGACAATCTCTTTAGCCTTGGTCATATGATGGGAGTTACTGTCTCTCTACACAACCATTCATTTTCAGTGAGGATGTTTAATATTAGTATAATTTGCCTTTAATAAAAGCATACTTATGATTAGCAGTTCTTTTCTATGTATATATAATAATATCATAAGCAAGTCTATGAGATTTTTTTCTTGCTCATTACTGCTTAATGACTGTGCTACTCGAAAAATTTAATATTTGAAGAGTATCTTAATAATTAAACAGCAACTCCTTTTTATTTTTAAAATGCCTAATAACAAATAGCCACATTCAGGAACCATAATTGACGTACTGTCCTTAAGGTTAAGTACACTAGCTGCAATGTGTTTACAAATATGTTATATAGTTCCAGTCAAGGACTTAAATGTATTAATTTTCATAAAATTAAGTTAAATTATAGTAATTTACTTGGGTGATGTTATTAGAAAAGATTGTAGTAAAGTCTGTATGTGTTAACTATTCATATAGTTTCTTCCAAGTGATATACTTCTTTTTAAGCCTTGTGTGCTGTTTATGTGTACAATTCAAAATGAATAACAGATGTTACAATATAATAAAACATCATGCATGTGTTGATACCTTCTAAATTTGTTAGGTACTTCAGTGTACTTTTAATATTTGTTAAACTGTAAAAGCACTTTGCCATCTCATAAATAGTGTGCTTGTTACTTTAAGTAGCTTAGGAGATTAAGACAACACTCATACTGCCTTGTTTCAGTGCTGACATCACTCAGACTGTTTACTTTCATTTTGCGCTGTTTGTACATTTGTAGAGGAGGGTGGCCTAATGGTTAAGGTGTGTGCCTTACAAACACAAGGTGCAGGGTTTGAGTCTCACAAGGGATAATTGGCTAGGCTTAAAATGGCTCGCAAGAGCAGTTAGCTTAGTACTAATCTATGAATCTATGAATCTATGAATCTATGAATGGATTCTAACTGAAGAATCTTCACTCTAGGGATGGTAAAATAAGAGTTCCCAGCTCGTGACCATGGTGGGAAGCCAAAAAACAAAGTAAGTGAAGCTTTTAGAGCTTTTTAAACTGAACATGAGCTCATTAAACTGCTATTCTTAACATTAAGGGCAGATATACAAGCCAAACAGTTGTTTGTTAGTCAAAAAGGCACTTTTAGCATCAAAGAATAGATAGATAACTACTTTTCAAGGCACTTTTTGACAGTTACTATCAGCTTTTATATATTATTATGTGAATTAAATGCAACAGTTTAGATATTTCATGCAGCTTAGTGTAAATAATGTAAAAATCATGTTCATTTAAGCACACCACATTATGTCAGTGTAAATGCATCATATTCTATACTAGCAGTAAAAGGCAGGTCATTTATAAATGAATTATCTAAATATCATTTAGAATTAGAGAAATCATGACTAAGTATTTACACTGTAGTAAAGAAAGATTTGTTACCTTGCTTTCTTTAGGGTTGTTTCCTTTAGTTATAAAATGTCCTGTTTATCCTGTATTTATATTGCTTCAAAGACTGACACATATGTAAAGCATGAATGCTTTTAAAGAAGAACTTTTTTACCTTGCAGAGAAAATAGAAAACAATAATGTTTGTGCTTTTCATGTGTCTCATAGCTTCTTATTATTATTAGCAGCAGTGCTCCATTCATTTATTTCTGCATGTCTCTTTACCCCAAAGGAGCTCCAATCCATTTCTTCCACTTTATCCAAGGTTTTATTAGCTGAAAGATAAGAGACTGTTGCTTGTAGAGTGTCAAAAGTTATAGGACCTTCAGTAAAAAATATTTTTATTCTTGCAGGGAACAGCAGGTGCACTTTAAGTTGCCTTTTTTTCAATTCCTTTATCAGAGGGAGACATTCTTTTCTTGCAGTTATAACTCCAGCAGAATAATCATTATCAAATCTGATTATGTTGTCTTTGTATTTAACGGGAGAAGTTGGCCATGCTGTCTTTAAAATAAGTTCCTTGTCCTGTGATGAAAAAAACTTTACTATTATTGATCTCGGGTGATTTTTTGATTTGATGGTTGATGAAGCAGCTCTTAAGGATCTATGGCTCTCTCAATTCCATAAGAAAGAGCTTCAGGCAATTTTAAAACTTCTGGTAACCAGATAGTAAGGAAAGTCACCATGTTGTCTCCCTCTGTTTTCTCTGGTAGCCCATAGATGTGAAGGTTATTTCGTCTGGACCTGTTCTGTAGATCCTCTATTTTATTTTGTAATGAAGCATTTTGTTTTGATAAAAAATGTAGCTGAAGACCTTGTTCTGAGAGTCTGCCCTCAGTGTCATTTAGGGATCTCTCTATGTCAGCTATTTGAGACTTCTGTTGCGTCATTATTTCTTGTAGTTGCTGTATTTGTTTTGTAGATCTCTCTTCAAAAGTGTCCAGTTTGGTATTCATTTTGTCAATTTTACTGATAAGTCTTGTATAACATTTAATAAAGACTGTATCTCCTTTCTCATCGTCTGGTCCTGTGTGGTATTCTTAGAAAAATTAATTTCTAGTAGATTCAGATACCTTCCTTCTTGTTTTTTGACAGGAAAAATAATGATTAAAGCCAAATGTTTTGCAATGTCGACTTCTAGTGATATTAGTAGAAGTAATTCAGCAAAATAGGTTTGTCTACAATATCTATTTTTTTCCTGTCAGAAATATCTTTTGAGTACAGAGCTGAGAAAAGATGCTGCCAACCAGTCTACATCCTAGCCACACCCCTGATGATGTCTCTTTGATGTCTTTGTATTTGTTTTTTGAACATCTGGTTGGTTTTTCCCACATAGAATGATGGACAAAATTTACACGTAGCCAGATAAATAACATTGTTGGTTGTACAAGTTGCCTTAACATCAAAGATGTATTTTCTCTTAGTTGTTGGATGTTCAAACTGGTTGCTACTACCAATAAGGGAACAAATGTTGCAATTACCAGACATAAAGGTGTGTTTTCGCCCTTTTATTAAAATTCTATTATGATAATTGGTACACAGTAGTCTTTTTATATTCTTTTTATTCTTATAACTGAATTGTGGTCTATCTTCGACTATATCCTTAACTGTGGATCTTGTGTTAAAATAGGCCAGAATTGGTTTATCACTTTCTGGACTTGGTGATTATCAGTACTATAAGTTAAGAGAAACCTAGTTATTGTGTTCTTTTGTGTTTGACTTTCATTTCGTTCTCTGATTATTGGCTTTAGATCTTGTTCTTTGTAACCTCTTTCTTTGAGATTTTTTACATACAAACAATCTGTGGTACAATAACATCTTATACTATGGATGTTTTGTTGATGATTTATTCATCTTATGGAAAGGAAATGTGGAACAATTCCAACAATTTCATAGGTATCTCGATTCCACTACCTCTTATTTGACATTTACATCAAACTATTCCAGATATGAAGTAAGCTTTCTGGATGTCAACATCAGATTCAATGAGACAGGAAATTTAGACATTGAACTGTATAAGAAAAGCACGTGGAGGAACCACTGTCTATTGAAGAGCAGCATGCATCCTAGGCATATTACAAAAAATATTATGACCAACGAAACCAATAGGATTTATAAACGCTGCAATCAGGAGTCCACACGGAATAAAGAAATGCAAACTTTACAAAAAAATCTCAAAGAAAGAGGTTACAAAGAACAAGATCTAAAGACAATAATCAGAAAATGAAATGAAAGTCAAACACAAGAGAACACAATAACTAGGTTTCTCTTAACTAATAGTACTGATAATCACCAAGTCCAGAAAGTGATAAACCAATTCTGGCCTATTTTTAACACAAGATCCACAGTTAAAGGATATAGTCGGAGATAGACCACAATTCAGTTATAAGAATAAAAAGAATATAAAAAGACTACTGTGTACAAATTATCATAATAGAATTTTAATAAAAGGGCAAAAAGGCACCTTTATGTGTGGTAATTGCAACATTTGTTCCCTTACTGATAGTAGCAACCAGTTTGAACATCCAACAACTAAGAGAAAATACATCTTTGATGTTAAGGCAACTTGTACAACCAACAATGTTATTTATCTGGCTACGTGTAAATTTTGTCCATCATTCTATGTGGGAAAAACCAACCAGATGTTCAAAAAATGAATACAAAGACATCAAAGAGACATCATCAGTAAAGACATACATAATGCCCTGACTGTTCACATAGATACAAATAGAGGACACTCGTTCTCATTTAAAGTTATAGAAACCATTTATATTGGTCTAAGGAAAGGTGATATTGAGAATATGACCAAACTAAGAGAAACCAACTGGATAATTAACCTAAGAGCTGACCAACCTCCAGGTATGAATAGTGTTATTCCCCTCAAACCAGTCTTGAGAATGAGAAGACCGACTATAAAAAACAGCATAATTAAATCAATGGTATATATTATGAGCTGAGATTGATGTGGTTTTATTCACACATATTCTTCATCATATGAGAAATTTTTCTCACAAAGGAGACCTATCATTGGTTGAACAAGTTCCACATTCATCGTAGGATCCTTTGCAGTTTTATAAAGTAGGTAACTCCTATTAGAGCTGACGCCATCAAGAGGTCACTATTTATTAGTAATGACTGGCAACTCTTGTACTTTGGCAATTTGGTTTGGGTTAATCATAGTCAAATATTCACATTTCATTACTAACAAAGAATGAATTGTTACTGTTAGATTGACCATGTCTTTGTCTTTGCAATGACATTTGGCCTATCTTTGTGAAAATATTTCATCAGAGTATAAAAAAAGATCGAACGACTCATAATAAACTTTGTGTGAAATGATCTGTTCTTACAAAATATAGGAAACAGATGATATTCACATGAATTTTGAAAATCTTCATAGCGGTATGGGAAACCATGTAGGATATGCCGAATGAGACTGTAACGCCCCTTTCATCATTGATTGCCTTTGGTTGGTCCTGGAGCTAAACTAAGCAAATAGGATTGGTTATTCTTACAGCCTGGGAGCTCAGATTGGCAAACCATGTCTTGCAGGTTTCTCGTGGACCATCACAATCCAAGACATGAGTGAAGACCCGATTTTACATCTATATGTCTCGTTATATACGATTCTCTTAGATAATATGTTATATAAAGTTATACTAAATCTTACACAGGAAGTTTTTCAAATCTCCTCAGAGTGGATCTTTTGATGGTGACACTTTATTTAAGTTGTAGTAACATAGTTGTAATTATTTGTTGGATTAACAATGCATCGAATGAGACTGCAATGCTCCTCTTACTTTTTGAATGTCTTTGGTTGGCTAAGGAGTTAAATTAAGCAACTAGAATTGGTCGCTTTTACAGCTTGGGAGTTCTGAGTGGCGAATCATGTCTCGTAACTCTCTTGTGGATCATTACACTTTAAGACATGAGTGATGACCCGATCTTACATTTATGAGTCTTGTTATATATGAACCTTTTGGTTAACATTTCATACAATATCAAACATTATATAGGTTTTTCCAGAGTGGATCCTTTGATTCATTAGATAAAGTTTCCTTGAATGTATATCGATTAGCTCATTTCTAGCATGATTGGTGGCTCTCACGTTTTGAGAGCATGGATTGGCTATCTGTGTTTGACAAGCCACCTTTTCCCCATTGAGATAAAAAGCGTCATGATCGCGGATTTGACTACAACAACCGCGTTCGTTGTAACTTGCAAATGCTGCCTTATTAAGACACTCACACTGTGGAACACCCTACAAAATCACTACTATGTATACAAAGATGACACTGAATGTTCGACATAGCAGCATGACAGCAAACTACTTTTCAGATGCTCTGATATTGGCTGTTGCCACATTTCAAGATTCCTGATTGGTTACACAATACTTCTAATTTACATCCAGTATAGGATCTGCGTTCCCAAAGTGAATAGTAGGCATGCTGTTACTGAGTGGAAGTCTTTGGCTTTGCATATGTAAAACAGATGGTATAACTTTACAACTGATTGGTTCTAACCATTTTTACTATTTACGGATTGGACGACCAATTACTGACACAATATTTAAAATGAACATCAGTCCCACATCCTATTACGATCTGAAGAAGATTTTATCGAAAGCACTTATCGTGTGTTAAGAAAGGGACTTTTTATTTTGTTTTTTTGTTTTTATTTTGTTCACATTAAATTGGTTTCAGATTATTCTTTCATTTTTGGATTTTCTTTGAGACGTAGTCACATCTCTGCAGGACGCTAGCCTTGCTGAACCCACTGTCGTTGTTTTGTTGCTATTTTTTAGGCAGTTCACCGCAGCAGTGGGAGAATTTTATTTATGTCACAAGATGGGTTGCCAACTGGATCACTGACAGAACCCACACTGTGAAAGTAGCAGACTCTAAATCCAACTTCAGACTAGTGACAAGTGGAGTACCACAGGGTTCAGTCCTAGGTCCTCTCCTGTTTGGTATCTACTTTTCTGAAGTACAGGCTAACACAGAAGGTCTTTGGCTAACAAAGTTCGCAGATGACTTCAAACTAGGAGCCATAATCAAAACTCCTAACGATGTGGACATCCTACAAAAGGGCCTCACTGAGACAGATGCCTGGTGTCAAAGCCATAGCCTCAAGCTCAATGCCAAAAGGTGCATTGTCATCCCTTTTGGTAAAAACTTTGTACCCATGAACTACCACATAGGCGGTAGTCTACTTAGCACCGAAAGTGTGATAAGAGACCTTGGGACACAGGTGGACAGTAGTCTCTCCTTTGATAATCACATCGCCACAGTTGTCAGGAAATCCTTCTACGTGGCACACCTCATCACAAAAGGTTTCTCATCCAGGAAAAAAGAGGTCATTGTTCCCCTCTACTCATCACTCATTAGACCCATTATAGAGTACAACGCTCCTTTTGGTATGCACCTCACAAGACATCTACAACAACTGGAAAGGTCACAGAAATACCTCACAAAGAGGATTACTGGCTTCAAACAGATGCCCTATGCAGACCGTCTCAAAAAACTCCAGCTTTACTCTGTCGCATATCGCCTACTCAGAGACGATCTCTGCCTAACATGCAAAAGTATGTCAAAACCCAGAGCTGTTGGGCATGCTCCACTTAAAGAAATCCCAATCCTTTTGAGCTACACACCTAAACCTTGTCACCACAATAAACAAAACATGCTGGATGGATAGATTCCTGTCCCAGAGACTTCCCATACTCTGGAACAAGCTACATATCTATATCAAAGAAAGCTCCTCATTAGCACTCTTCAAGAAAAATCTTGATGATTGGATGGGAGATAGGAAATTCACCCCGGGGATCACTTCTGTGGCTCTGCTTGACAGGGGCACAGGAAAATAATTTTCTTGGGTGGCAAAAGGCAGGGTACCATTTGGCTAGACTTATATAGGCCCTAGGGCCAATAGCATAGTACCTACCTATGAACCTATGAACCTACGAGTAAAATATTTTCATGCAGCCTGCTTTTTCTGATAAAGACGCATGTACAAAGGCATTTATTCTGCTTAATCTAGCACGTTCAGAAGCCATTGAAAGGGAGCATTCATTTGTGCATGCCCAGCTATGTATGCAGGGGAGGGCGAAGACTGCCATATTATGGTACCTGCTAAAACGCAGGAAGACCCTGAATGCTTAAGATGTAAATTTAGAGAAATGTGTAACCTCCAAATGAATATTACAATAGAAAGGTATATATTTCACACAAGCTATCAAAAGTTTGGTGAAACTGTTGCAGGATATTTAACTGACTTGAGAAACAAGGCAAAACTGTACAGATTTGGTGAGCTAAGAGATAAGTCGATAAAACACAGGCTTGTGTGCGGTATTAAAGATGACACAGTGAGAAAGATTTTGCTTTGAGACTGTGACAAGGCCATAGAGATTTGTCAGATATATGAGCTCACAGAAAAGCACACATATATGCTTACAAATTATAAAAGCAAGCTTCAGTGCCTTCCAGTGCTAATGTTGATAGTATGAAGCACAAGATTAAAAGATGCAGGCCTAAGGGCATGGTCACGTCAGCAAAACCTAGAGCAGCTACAGTAAAACTCAGGGCACACTCAGTAAAGCAGAGGGCTGATTCAGCAAAACTGTGACAAGCCTTATAGTCAGCTGTCATAATTGTGGAGGTAGCCACGAGCCCAAGGAAGAGAAGTACTTAGCTTTTGTCAGCAGTGCCACACATGTAAAAAGTGGAATCATTTCCAAAGGTTCTGTAAATGAAAAGGGGCACATTATTTTATTAAAAGACAGCATTCAAAGAGGCAAGTTGATCAAATAGAAAGCTGAGACCATACTTTTTATGTTGATGGTGTGTCTGTGCTTGGTGAAACAGTCAATGCAGTAGATTCATGGGCAAAGAATGAAGTATTTTGTACTGTTCTGATTAATGGGAGACCTGTAGAGCTCAAGGTTGATACTGTTTCAAAGTGCAATGTCATGCCAGCAGAAATGTTTGCCTAAGTATAAGCTGGTGAGAAACTTGATCTGACAAAGTGTGGAAAGCGTGTTGCTAATGGTGGTGAAGAAATTCCAACCGAAGCTCAGTAGTGCTTTCATGTCATTCTGCTGGGAACAGCTATGACTTGCAAATTTACATATTCAAGACACATGAGCAGTCATTGTTAGGCCTCAAAGACAGTTTGGAAATGGGACTGCCTTCATTTAATAGTGAAGTTCACATTTAAGCAAGTGCATCAATGAAACTTTTGCACAAACTATTTTATCTGACTATGCTAATATTTTTGAAGACAAGTTAGGCAAACTGCCAGTTGTGTACTCCATGAAGTCAGACCACAAGGTAAGCACAGATATCAGAACAGCACAGAAAGTTCCACTAGCCTTGCAAGGCAGAGTTAAAGCTGAGCTTGAAAGGATGTTGCATCTAGGAGTAATTTGTTCAGTAGAAGAACCAACTGAATGGGTATCCTCCATGATGGTAGGTCATAAGAAAAGCTCAGATGAGATATTAGAATATGTATTGATCTAAGAAATTTAAAATAAGCATTAAAATGACTTCATCATCCAATGCGTACAGTTGAAGAAGTTGCTGCCCTTATGCCAAATGCCACATTTCTTTCTGACTTAGATGCAAAAAGTTCATTTTGGCAAATTTTACTTGATCAGAACCACTTTCAGTACACAATTTGGAAGGTACAGATTTTTGAGAATGGCTTTTGGAGAAAATTCTGCCAGTGAAGTCTTTCAACATGCAATGGAACAATTTTTTTTCTGGCTGTCCATGTGCTGTTATAGTAGATTTTATTCTTGTAGGAGGCAATGGTAAGTCGAACATGATGGAAACCTCAGGAAAGTTCTCAATCATGCACGTGAAGTGAATCTTAAGCTGAATCCTCATAAATGCAAATTCAGGCTGCAAGAAGTTACTTATGTGGGTCATTTGTTACCATTTCAGGCTCATGATGAGATTCTTTCAAGCAAACTGCAATTCTTGAAATGCCAGCTCCGGACAATGTCACATACTTACGTTTCCTTGGTATGGTCAACTATTTGGGCAAGTTCATTCCAGATTTGAGTGAGCTTTCAGCACCACTAAGAGAGGTGACACACAAAGATGTAACCTGGTCCTGGTTGGAAAAGCACCAAAGAGTATTTGATGTCTTGAAACAGAAAATTGCCAGTCCACCTGCCTTAAGATATTATGATGTCCACATTCCAGTAACTCTTTCCTGTGAAGCTTCAAAGTTTGGTCTTGGTGCAGTCCTTTTTTAAGAGGGGAGACCAGTAGCCTATGCATCCACAACTCTAACCCAAACTAAGATGCAGTGTGCTCAAGTAGAGAAATAGCTCTTGGCAGGTGTGTTTGCATGTTGGAAGTTCCACGATTATATTTATGGCTTACCTATTCAAATCCAGACTGACCACCAACCTTTGGTTGCTATTTTGAAAATACCAATGCACACAGCTCCTGAAAGAATGCAATGCATGATACTAAAATTGAAAAAGTACAACTTACACTTGGCTTACACAAAAGCAATCTTCTTTATCTCACTGACAATTTATCCAGATCACCCAGAAAAAACACTGAAGAGCATGAACATGAGAAACCTGATTTTGATGTCATAGAAGTGAGAAATGTTTCTTTCCCAATTCTTGATGAGCTTAGAACTCACACAGATACAAATCCAATTCTCCAGAAGCTGAACCACTTTATCAGTTGAGGATGGCTGTCAAAGCAATCTTGTTTACCACTGAATGTGCAGCAGTTTTTTTCCTTACAGAAATGAGATTTTGATGGAAGATGGTATCATCATGAAAGGTCCAAAAGTGATTGTTCCAAAATTGTTGCAACAAGAGTATATAAAAATCTTGCATTTTGGCCACCCAAGAACTGATTCTACCAAAAGAAGGGTGAGAGGACTAGTATTTTGACCTTCTATGTCAAAAGATACTGAGAAGGAACTCTCAGTTTATTCTGTTTGTAAGAGTACTATGCCACATCAACAAAAAGAACCACTTCAGCTAAGCCAGATTTTTGAACTACCTTGGTCGACAGTATCTACAGATATTTTTGAATGGAATAGTCAACATTACTTGGTGTTAGTAAAGTCTTATTCAAATTGGTTAGAGATTGATCTACTTCCTAATCTCATGTCCAGCACTGTCATTACAAAGCTGAAGAGATATTTTTCTGTCCATGGTAGTCCTCACAAAGTCATTTGTGACAATGGTGTACAGTTTACAAGTTGCCATTTGAAAAGATTTGCTGAAACATAGGACTTTATTCATGTTACTAGTAGTCCTGAATACCCACAATCAAATTGCTTGGCTGAATGTGAAGTTCTAAGTGTGAAACAGCTGTTAGAGAAATCTAACTGATACAATACTGATGTTTTTCCTTAATTTGCCTAATTTCAGAAACATTCCTCATGTCAATTTAGTTGGTTTAATTGCTCAGAGATTGATGTTGAGACAAACCAGAACCACACTACCAATTACTAAGAGTTTTTTTATTCCAAGTACTAAAAACAACAAAGCAGTAAAAGCTCAACTGCAAAGAAATGTTTGTCCCAAAAGTCATACTATGACAAAACCAGCAAGCCTCTGAATCTATTAAAAGAAAAAGAGATACTGAAGATACAGACAGCAAAAGGCTTTGACAGAATAGGACTTTTGAAACATTTATGTGAGGAACTGAGATCGTACATGGTTACAAGGGATGGAATTTAGGCGAAATTGGAAACATTTACTGCTGGTGTTCGAGCCAGTGTTACAGCATTTTGCCTGTAATAGAGATTATAATTCTCATAGTAATTTGTCTAATGTTCCTGTTGTAGAGAACATTACATCATCTTTTCCTGTTCCTGAAAGTATCCCTGAAAATCCTGAAGAACATTCCCCAGTGACTGTCCCTGTTGCCAAACCCAGTTCTGATTATTAAATTATGAGGTCAGGTCATATCTCAAGACCTAATCCCAAATACATGGCAACATGGACTTGATTGCTATTGTTTGTATATGTCTGTATAATTTGCATGCTTATTCAATTGTCATTTTCATTTGCATTACAGAATAGTCAAAGAGGGAGGATGTAGATCAGAGTGTGTGTTGTACCTTTAAGAGCCATTCCTGTCTGTGGGCATGTGCATAATCGTACTGAGCACGTGCAAGGAAGAGTGCCATTTTGAGTGAGCAGCCAGAGTGGAAGCATGTATGTGTGTATCAGTCAGTCAGTTCTCTTAAGATTTATGTTGCAGTCATCCATCCTGATGTGTTTGTGTGTAATAAATGACTTAAACGAACACCCAAGTCTTATTGTCTTATCTGAATACACAAGACAAGCAACACCATAATGTAGTTCAAGTTGTTTTGAAAAACTGTATCCATAGTAAAGTATTCTAGTTTGATTCATACAAATGCATTAGTGCTACAAAGACAGAATAATGGCTGCTTACCTGTAGCATCCGAGAGCAGGGTCAATCACTGTTCAACCCTAGGTAGTCTTATAACCAACTTTAACTGGAAGTAACTCAGATGTCTGATTTTCATAAAAATATCAGGCACACTAAGGTATTTCAACTTCATTTCACTAAAAAGTAGCCACAATATAATATTCCTACTTACTTCACTCAAATACTTCAGTCCTATAATGCCAGAATAATGATTGTTTACCTGCAGCAAATGATAGTAGGACTGTCACTTTTTATGTCTGACAGCTCCTGTTCAGCAGTTATACCCATTTTGTTGACTATTAAGTGCTTAAAATCATTGAGTGTGATACATATAAAAATGACTACAGTAATGCATTTCATCTTTATCTCAGAAAATTGTAGACATGGTAAAGTATTCCAACTTGCGTCATACATCTAGTTCTTTAAAGCTATAATAATTAATGACTGCATGGAGCAAAATATAGCAGAGTCAGAAATTTTTCATTCACAGACAGCTTCCATGCTCATTGGTTGCTTACATTCCCTTCAGATGCCTGATTGTTATTTAAAGCTAATAGCCACAGTAAAGTACTTCACCTTTTTTTAGATAAGCAGCCACAGTAAAGTATTGTAGACTGGTTCATGTAAATATATTATATCTGTATTCCACAACAGTGAATGCTTACTTGGATCAAAACAATAGTATGTTAGTCAAATTTTGTATACAGACATTACCCTGCACACAGCAATTGTACTGTGTGAAAAAAACTGTCAGGCAAATTCATGTTGAGGAACCAAGGTCAGCAGAATGCTAAATCACCCTTGCAAGAATGTTCAAATTTTAATTTAAAACAAGAATAAGTGTGTTCATCTTAAGATAAGAAAAAGCTTCATTTTTGGTTGCAGTGATATGAAAAATATATGTGTTTGTTTATACATCAGCTTACTTCACTTTACTAACATAAGAGCACATCTGCTGAAATAGCTACAAACAAAGTAATCTGAGCAGGAGGTTCTCTCAGAAAAGAAATTTCACCACAGAGAGAATTCTATCTGCCTGGTTTGAACAACTTAGCATGAGAACATGGTGATGCTGTGCTACTAGCTCAGTTCAAGTACAGATGAAAATTGTTGCACCTTCTAATATATAACCACTAAGTTTGGTATATATAATTTGATCATGATTATTATAAGTAAGCATCAACGCTGAAGTGGCACTAAAAGAACAGTGTTTTAGGAGTATAAGAACCTAAGAACAACACTAGGTAAGTGACCACAAGGACTATAAGATCCTATTCATATACACCTTTATGCAGTCACTCTTAAAAAATTATGCCTCCAGCAGTTGCTTAATAATGCTTACTTTGCATATGGATCATGAATGCACATGACAATCCTGATGTAAATTTGTGTCTACCCATCTAGCCACCCTTAAAGGTATTCAAAGAAGTACTTTGACATGTAGTGGTAACCTATTCCACAGGATGAGAATACAATGAGTTAGTAGGACCCTATCTCCATGAGTATTGTTTAATGGTATAAGACTTAAATCCATAGTGTAAGTGTTTCAAGAGATACTGTTTTGTCAAAGAAAAATGGGGTCAAATAGGATTGGGCCTTTGATGGCTTGAAAAGAGAGAGACACAGGTCATCTTGAAGCAGCCTGTAGGTACAGAGTATAATGAGTGCTGTGCTAACTTATCAAGCTATTCAAAATATTCAATGGGTTTGATTTTTTTGGTAATATATCTTAGGGAATTTCTATCTGAGTGATATGCTTCAAGTTATACGTACCAGATGGGGTCACTGTATTCAAAATAGGCCTGATAAGGAAAAAGTACAGTGACAGGATGAATTCTTTGTATCTTGAAGATGTTCTGTTGGAAATTAACTGAGCAAGATAGAAGACTTCATGACTATGGTGGAACTATGATGATCAAATGAGAGATAACTGATCACATATTTAGCTAGGTCATATATGACTGTGTCTGCCTGAAGAGGAGTACCATTTAAAACATATGAGATGAGAATACCTTTTTTTGTCTGAATGCTACTACACTGCACTTTTTTTGCAATTACCCTGAGACTGTTTTCAGTACATCACATATGCCCATATTAAAGAACACCACTAAGGGCTGGAATATCAGTAGATGAGTGGATAATAGTGAACAGCTTGGTCAGCCTCAATTATGGGATATTTGGACTGGGTACCTGCAAAAATAAAAGCCAAACAGGAGAAAGTCAGTCATTGCTGTCTGTGGTACCTCACTAGTTAAAATGTTATGTTTCAGAGACATTACCAGCAGCTTTTACAACTTGGGATCTCACAGATACCCAATATGGGTATCAACACAGGAAATGGTGTCAAAAGCCTTGGCCATACTAAGATAAGCAGTGGGCACTGAGGGGTTACTGTCCACATCCTTTGTAACCTTTGCAAAAAAACTCATTAAGTCCAGGAAACATAAACTACCTTTCACAGACCCAAACTGATTGGGATCTAGACAAGATAAGTCACCCGTGTCTGTATAATGACATCTGCTATGATACTTCCATAGCTTGAGTATAAAGCTATTAACTTGTTTTTGTACACATTCAGCATTGTTAGTAACAGTTCCTGTCTGTCTGACTATAGAATGGTTTAAAGCAGGTCACAATAAGACTACATTCTGCAGGCATTTTATTTTTAATTTTATTAATTACATTACTGCTTCTTTACTCCACA
>NC_056728.1:1117713808-1117899726 GCF_019279795.1 Protopterus annectens
TCTATGATGCTCATGCTGGAGTCAAGACAGATAGACTTCTCTTTATGAAGACATTTACACAAGCTAGGACAAGTTCACAGGACAGCAGTTCACATATTCAATGATAACTTACTGGGAAAATGACTAAGTCACTACAAGTCTCTGCAGCAACAACAGCTAGAGGGATGTGTGGCCATCAGATCCTATACTTAAGTTAAACCTGGCAGAGGACTTTCCAAATTATTTCTTTAAACATCTGGACAACAGATCTTTTACAGAAACTCTCAGGCCACCCATGAGCACCTGTGACATCATTTTGCACCACTACACTAACATGGTTTTTGAATGACTATATTTACATTGGTAGAAATCTGTAGAGCAAGAACAGTCTTTTCATACCATTTGTTCTATCAAAATTAGTACCACCGAGAACCACCATCAGCGGATCACAGCTTGCTTCAAAGAAGCAAAGATAACATTTTATTTCCAGAAAGTACAAGATGAATTACACACATGATGCAGCAGTGTGGAATAAAGCTTTCCTTGCTTTTTTTTTGTGCGCGTGTGCGATTTATTTTAAAGAATTGTAGTTTTGGGAATATCAAAACAGTTACAGAATACAAATGTAGCTTTTTTCAATGAAATGACCTCTGCAAAGCACTCCATGGTAGGACTCAAAGGAGAACAGGTAATGTGAATGGCTGTTTTCTCAACGATCACCAAAGCATTTCTAATCTGAGCCACACGTCAAAACAGCACTTCCCACAAATACTATACCACACAAATGCCATGTGCGTAACCAAGAAAGCAAAATGACAATAAATCTGTTGGACAGACTGCCCAGTGAAAGCATTACAAACAGAAAACTTAATCCTATATCCAAAGTTTCACCTTGGGGTTACTGGTGATGCATTTTACATGGCAAAGTTTGCATTTACTGAAAAAGATATACAGTGATCATTGTTTCTTTCCATACAAATGTAAGCAACAAAACTGGACCAGCTGGAAGTATCCATCTGGTTTACTGCTGCTACATACAGTGGATATAAAAAGTGTACACACCCCTGTTAAAATGCGAGGTTTTTGTGATATAAAAAAATGAGACCACAATAAATGCGACTTATAACCTGTACAATTCAATTGAAATACAAATCTGTTAGGGGAAAAAAATCTAAAAAATAAAAAACGTACAATAAGCTGGTTGCATAAGTGTGCACACCCTTAAACTAATACTTTGTTGAAGCACCTTTTGATTTAATTACAGCATTCAGTTTTCTTGGGTAGGAGTCTATCAGCATGGCACATCTTGATTTGGCATTATTTGCCCCTTGCAACATGCAACCAAACACCCTGATAATGGGCGATTTCAGCTACCCCACCATTAACTGGGAAAACCACGTATGTACCAACTCCTTCTCTCAACGCTTTCTGGAATTCATAAATTCCAGTGCCCTGGATCAACTTATCCACACCCCCACCAAGGGCAACAATATTCTAGACCTAGTCATTACCAGCATGAGTGACCGGTGTTCCACACCTGAAGTCAACTCCTCGTTGGTCAGATCCGACCATACTAGCTCACTGACAGAACCCACACTGTAAAAGTTGCAGACTCCAAATCTGACATCAAACCAGTGACAAGTGTAGTACCACAGGATTCAGTCCTGGAACCTCTCCTATTTGGTATCTACTTCTCTGAAGTACAGGCTAACACAGAAGGCCTCTGGCTAATGAAGTTCACAGATGACTGCAAACTAGGAGCCATAGTAGAGTTCCCAAATGCTGTGGACATCCTACAGAAGGTCCTTGCTGATATAGATGCCTGGTATCAAGCCATGGCCTCAAACTCAATGCCAAAAAGTGCACTGTCATCCCCTTTGGTAAAAACTCTGTACCCATGAACTACCACATAGGCAGCAGTCTACTTGAAACCGAATGTGTGATGAGACCTTGCAACCCAGGTGGACAGTAGTCTCTCCTTTGATAATCACATCGCCACAGTAGTCAGGAAGTCCTTCTACATGGCACACCTCATCACAAAAGGGTTCTCATCCAGGAAAAAGAGAGGTCATTGTTCCCCTCTACTCAACACTCATTAGACCAGTTATAGAGTACAACACCCCTTTTGGAATGTACCTCAAGACATCAGCAGCAGCTGGAAAGGACACAGAAGTACCTTACAAAGATTACTGACCTCAAACAGATGCCCTACACTGACCATCTCAAAAAACTCCAGCTTTATTCCGTAGCATATCACCTACTTCGAGGCGATTTCTGCCTAACATATAAAGCTATGTTAAACCCAGAGCTGTTGGACATGCTACACCTAAAGAAATCCCAATCCCACCGAGCTACACGCTCTAGGGACCTAAACCTTGTCACCACAATAAACAGGACATGTTGGAGGGATAGATTCCTGTCCCAGAGACTTCCCATACTCTGGAACAAGCTT
The DNA here is from genome assembly GCF_019279795.1 of Protopterus annectens. Lineage (NCBI taxonomy): Eukaryota > Metazoa > Chordata > Ceratodontiformes > Protopteridae > Protopterus > Protopterus annectens. The sequence continues at coordinate 1,117,716,240 of NC_056728.1, forward strand.
ACCCATCTATGTCAAGCGAAGTTCCTCATTAGCACTCTTCAAGAAAAATCTTTGAGTAGATGGGAAATAGGAAATATACCCCGGGAATCACTTCTGTGGATCTGCTCGACAGTGGCACAGGAAAATAACTTTCTTGGGTGGCATAAGCCAGGGAACCTTGTTGGCTAGGCTTACTTAGGCCCTTGAGCCGATAGCCTAGTACCTACCTATGAACCTTGATACTTGATCTCATCATCACGAACATGGGATCACAATGTTCAACACTGGAAGTATACCCCTCACTGGTGAGATCAGATCATAAACTAATCTCGCTGGAGGTCCTCATCCCGCCCCCACCTGAAATAAAAAAGACCACAGTGAAAAACTTCTCAAAAGCTGACTTCACACTTCTAAAAACTAGTGTGGTCTCCTTTAAGGCCCCTGAGCCAGTGGTAAACATTACTCAAACCGCTGAATCACTTACAAATGCCTTCTACCAGCACCTACAGGACTGCATGGATCAGGCAATCCCAAACAAAACTAAGACTCTTTGTACCAAAGGCAAGCGTCCAGTCTGGTGGACCCCAGCCATAAACAAGCTCTACAACAAAAGGAGGAAGCTACTACAAGATAGAGCAAGATCCTTGAAAGGTAAGACACCTTTGATCATTATAAGTAAAAAAACTAAGAGCTCTCATTAAATCATCCAAGGCAAATTTTGAGAGAAAAATCGCCAAGGACTCAAAAGACAATAATAAGGCCTTCTTTAGCTATGTTAGAAACCTAGGAGGAAACTCCTAGACATGCTCAGAATTAGTTCAAAATGATGTGAAGATTACTGAACCTACACACATTGCCAACATACTGGCTGACAGGTTCAGTGCAAACTCCCCCCCCCCCAAAAGGAGAGATATCTATACCAGAGGATTGTAGCCCCCCAAACATTTCCAACGCCCAGGTGAGAACTGCTCTCTCCAAAGCAAAAAACACACAGCATCCATGGGACCGGATGGTGTCCCCGGCTGTGTGCTCCACGAACTCAATGAGGAATTAAACCCGCAGTTAGGACAGCTGTTTAATCTTAGCCTCACCTCAGGATACGTACCCAAGGAGTGGCGCACGGCGACTGTGGTCCCACTTCACAAGGGCGGTGCCTCCACCGACCCTGGAAATTACCGTCCCATTAGCTTGACAAGCCTTATCTGCAAAGCCATGGAGAGGATCATAATGGAACTCATAAATAAAGACATAGGGAACTTGCAGACTTTGGATCCAGCCCAGTTTGGCTTTGTCAAAGGCAGATCATGCCTTTTAAACTTGGTTGACTTTTTCGAGACAGTCACCAAGGCCATTGATGAGGGAAAGGCAGTCCATACAGCCTACCTTGACCTGGCAAAGGCCTTCCACACAATACCCCACTCAGGTATCATCGAAAAACTCATCAGCTTGAATGTAAACCCATACATCACAAGATGGGTTGCAAACTGGCTAAGTGACAGAACCCACAGGGTCAGAGTTGCTGGAGCCATGTCAGACTCAAAGCCTGTCACAAATGGTGTCCCACAGGGCTCAGTCCTGGGTCCACTCTTGTTCGGCATCTACTTTTCTGAAGTACAAGCAAACGCAGGAGGGTTACGGCTGACAAAGTTTGCAGATGACTGCAAACTGGGCGCCATAGTCGAAAACACATCTGAGACAGATATCCTTCAGAAGGGCCTCACAGAAACGGATAACTGGTGCCAGAGCCATGGCCAAAAGTTAAATGCCAAGAAATGCATAGTCATACCCTTCGGGAAAAACAAGGTTACCCCTAGCTACCATATAGGTGGCAATCCACTGAGCACAGAAGTAGTCATCAGGGATCTGGGGACCCAGGTTGACAGTAGCCTTTCGTTTGACACTCATGTTGCTAAAGTAGTTAGGAAAACCTTCTACATTGCCCACCTGATCATGAAGGGATTCACATCTAGATCAAGGGAGGTCATCGTCCCCCTGTACTCATCACTCATTAGACCTATGATTGAGTACAATGCCCCATTCGGAATGTATCTGACCAGACACCTGCAGCAGCTGGAAAGGCCCCAAAAGTTCCTCACCAAAAGGATAAAGGGTCTCAAAAATATGTCTTATGCTGCCCGACAAAGAACTCAAGCTCTATTCAGTCTCATACCGCTTGCTCAGAGGTGACCTGTGCCTGACATATAAGGCCATGTCAAACCCAGATTTGATGAATATGCTTCACCTCAAAAAATCTAGATCCCTCAGAACCACAAGGGCGGGAGACTTAAACCTTGACACGGTTATTAATAGAACGTGCTGGAGGGACAGATTCATCACCCAGAGACTCCCTATGCTGTGGAACAAAATCCCAGTACATGTGAGGCAGAGCACCTCGCTGGCCTTGTTCAAGAGGAATCTTGACCAATGGATGGGAGATCGCCGATATACCCCAGGGATTACTTCAGTGTCACTGCTTGACAGAGGCACAGCAAAATAATAGGCATAGTTTTATTCAAACTAAAGGGGTGGCGAAAGCCAAATAACTATGGGCTAGGCTTATAAATGCCCTTGGGCAGATAGCCTAGTATGAACCTATGAACCTATTATTAGACTAAATACAATATTATGTAGCATTGAAATGTGCTAACATTATAAGGGTGACAGTTCATTATTTACTCAAAGCAAATTTCAGAGTGGAAAAGTTCAAATAGTGGATAAAGAGGAGGAGAGGAAGAGAAGAAAGTGAGAAAGTATTTGTTAGAAGCAATAATTAGGGTAGAAATGGGAGGCAGGAGAAAAAAATGAGTAAAAGTAACATTACAAGTAAGAGAAATGAAACCAAGGAAATTTTTATTTATTTATTTTACATTTGTTAACCGGGGGTGTCTGAGCCGAAAAGGCCCGTTTTCAGCAGAGGCCCGGGGAGATAAGCTCCACAAAGAAAAATTACAGACACATTTAGTTATTTAGACATAATCAGCATACACACAAATTACAAGAGACTTTACAGTGGTATGCTGCACATAAACACTTACAGTGGAGAGAACAAACAAAAAAATATTAATTTTAAAAATAAAGGTAATCAATAGATTTGTGGTGTACAGCTGAAATTTGGAACATAGGTAGAATACATGCATAGTACACAGGTACAGTACATACATTGTAGATTAGCCAGTGTTTGTGAGTAAGACTGAAAACTATTATCAAGTGCTCTAGATTTAGTATGTATATGTTATCTGTTTTCACTAGCCTGGGGAGCAATCATGGCACTGCCAACTTTGCTTGAGATGGTGCCTGATGAGGTCTTTAAAGGAGGATATGGATGATGTGTTTTGAATACTAGTAGGGACAGAGTTCCATTTTTTAGCCACTGAACTACTATACAGTGCATTTCCAAAGCTATTGTAGCTGTTGGTGACTTCTAGTAGTAGTTTGCTTGATGATCTAAGAGGCCTTTTGGCCGAGTGATGTTTTACTAGGTTTTTGAGGGCAGGACACTTATTGGGGAGGTAATAGATAGAATGACCGAGGTAGAGCTGATTGTAGGTTAGGAGGTTGGGCAGTTCAAGCCAGTAGAGCAGTCTCAAAGCAGTACAGTGATGAGTTCTATATGAGCAATTTGAGCAAAGTGGGCAATTCTGTTATAGCAGGCTTCCGTTCAGTTTTGTTGAGATTAGTCAGAATGGGAGATGCATAGAGTAGGATGGATAGATGTTGGGAGCGAGCAATGGCTGATCGTGTGTTGTTGGTAAGAAATGGTTTGATACGGTAGAGTGACCCCAGTTTGGCATGTACTTTTTTAATACTTAAGTTGAGATGACTATCAAATTTTAGGTGGGAGTCTATGGTTATTCCCAAAAGCTTAGCCTGTGCCACTGGAGCAACTGGAGTAGCATTTGTGGAGTAGATAGTGAATTGACTATTAGTGTTTTTGTTAGAACTGGTTATAATCATAAGCTGAGTTTTCTTTGGATTGAGGATAAGTTGGGCTTTGGTAAGGTAGTTTTCAATGTCAGACAACGCTAGTTGAGTTGTTTGCAGGAGGGTGGGAATGTTTTGTGCAGCACAGATAAAGGTAGTGTCATCTGCATACTAAATTATAGATGCATGCTGTGTGGAGGTATGGAGGTCATTTGTGAAGACTGTGAATAGTAGTGGTCCTAAGATAGAACCCTGTGGGACTCCTATAGTTATGGGCAGCTGAAGAGAGAGAATTTTCCCATTTCACAGCTTGGTACCTGTCAGTTAAGTAGCTTTGGAACCAGGTAAGAGTGGAATTTGATAGATGATATTGGTTTAGTTCGTTTAGCAGGATTTGGTGCGAGACTGTGTCAAATGCTGTGGACATATCCAAAAAAAGAGTTGACACTTGTAGGCCTTTATTTTCGAGACAGTGTACTGTGTCTGTGAAGCAGAGGAGGGCTGTAGTGGTACTATGGGCAGGTCTGAAACCATGCTGAGTAGGTGACAGGATGTTGCTGTCTAGGAAATAGTTTAGCATCTGGGTATGGATGCATTTTTCTAGGATTTTGGCCAGGGGGAGAGAGTAAAGCAATGGGTCTGTAGCTGTTAAGTTCAGTGGAGGTCCCGCCTTTATGTATGGCGGTAACATAGGATATTTTCCAAAGTTTGGGCCCATAGTTTTCAACAATTGATCTGCATATGAGAGTGGAGACTGAGATAGCAATAGCATCTGCTGTGAGTTTCAAGAAATAGCTGGGGAGTAGGTCAGCTGCTGTTGATGAGGTTTTTAATTTGGAGAGCATGCTTTTGATTGAAGTGGTGGAAACTGTTTTGAGGGTAAAGCTTGTATTAGTGTTATTTGTGTTGGGGGGGGGATAGTGAGGAAGGAACTGTCCTGTGATACTAAGGATAGAATTGAGTTCACAAAGTGGGAGCTGAATTGTGTTTCGATGGGAACTTTAGTGTTAGGGGTGGTTGGTTTGGGGGTAGCCTTCTGGGTGGATTTTAGTAGCTGGTTTACATTTTTCCAAAATTGTTATGGGTTGTGTTGGTATTTAGTTTGTAATGTTGTGTAATAGGATTTTTTGTCCAGCCTAATGCATTTTTTTTGCACGGTTACGCAGTTCTTGGTACTTGGTTAGGCTTTGTGTTTCTTTGTTTATTTTGATAGTAAAGCCAGGCAGTGTCTCTGGACTTGAGGAATTGTTTGATTTCTTTACTAAGCCAGGGGTTTGTAGAGATTCTAACCTTGATTTTGTGCAATGGAGCAACCGTGTCTAGGTGTTGTAGAAATGTTTTGTTGAAATATGCTACAGCCTGGTCAAGTGGGAGGGTTTTTAGGGGGGTCCAGTCACAGTTACAGAGTAAAGTGTTGAGGACCTCAGGAGAGGATTTTTTTGTGTTTCTAGTGGCTATATAGTTAGTGGTTTTGCATATGCTTGTTCTACTACGTATAAAGTATATTAAGTTGTGGTCACTTAAGGTGTCTGGGAGACTGCCTGTGTGAGGGTACAATGTGGGGTTGTTAGTTAGGACCCAGTCAAGGATGGATTCTCTTTTAGATTTTTCATCACATCTAGTTGGAATTTGAACTAGCTGCTGGTAGCCATGGAGAATTATTAGATTACTTGGTGGTTCTGATATACAGGTGAACCAATCTAGTTTGAAGTCCCCCAGAATAAGGGTTTCTTGTAAGTATGTGGAAGAATACCAGGATAAGAAGTCTTCAAGGCTAGCAGGTGTATTACCAAGTGGAATACAGATCACAATTCTGGTGATGACCTTTTTAGGGTGAAGTTGAAGTTGTGAGATAAGTATGTCCCAATTATTGGGGGAGGGGGAGGAGTTTGGTAATTGACGGACAGTTAAGTTGGACTTGTACAGTAAGGCAGTTCCACCCCCTTTACGAAGTGGTCTGTCTTGTCTAATGATATTGTATCCGGTAGGGAGAACTTCTGAGTTAGCTATGTTTTTATTTAGCCAGGTTTCTGTTAAAGCAACTATGTCTGGGGAGTAGTGTGCTATTGTGGTCTGGAGTTCAGATATTTTATTTTTGATACTTCTAATATTAATATTTAGCTTTAAAAGATGGGTTGGTTTTGCTGCTGTTGTTAATTTGTCCAGGGATGAAGAAAGTGGGGGTGTTATGTTATGACATTTGTGTTGGAGCAGTTTGTGTTGGACAGGATGGATTTGGGCCTGGGTTGGGGTGGATATCCCCACTTATGGTGAGCCTGGAGTTAAAATGGTTAAACAGATGTTGGAGTTTGGTGAGGAGTGTGAGAAAGTATTGTTTTTTTTGGAGTAGGAATGAGAGCATATGTGTTTAGTTCTGAATTGGTACGTTATGTAGTTCTTGAATAACTGTGGGCAGATATTATAATGTGTGGTGTCTGTATACGAGAGTGCATAATGTAGTGTTGTGCTAAGTTTAGGGATATTGCTAGAGTGATAACTTGTGGTGTTGTAAAGAATTATGAGAAGACAGACTGGACTTGTGTGATAGTCATGGTTATAAAGTTTAAGTTGTTTCTAGGTGGGGGGTCTGCATAGAAATTATAGGTTTGCACTATATGTGGAAGGGGAAGTAGTGTGGGTCATGTAAAAAATGCCTAGTGGGAATGAGAGTGATTGGGAGTATTTTGTGTGGAACAAGTTGGTGTGGTATAATGTGATATGACTTGAGGAGCTGTGATTGGTGGAGGTGATGTGAGGGTGAGCTGTGGGTGTGATTACTATAAATGTAGAGGTAGTGGGGGCGGGAGGAAATAGGGGGCAGGGCAGGGGAGCGGAGAGAGCCCGAGCGTTAGCGAGGGTGAACGGAGCGGGGCAGAGCCAACCAAGACAAGAGAAAAAAGTATTACTTTACAAATCTGAACACTTTAAACAAATTCCTGAGGTCTAATGGCTTACTGGCAAGCAGAATGTAATTGCTGAAGAGCACTTGTGTCCTGGTGGGAGACTAGAAATGTAAAGATGGCTCCATGCTCAGCAGAATTCTAATACAGACTTTATATTGGGGGATGGAGATAGCACTTGTGCTAAGAAACCAAAGAGGCAATCAGTGGAAATCAGTGAAGGCCTCAGAGGGGGTAAGTACTATTTCAATCTACCTGTAAAGTAAAGGAGAGAAGAGACAGCAGAGTTTATTAAGGTTGGGAGTGTGTCTTCACATTGACTTGCTGATTAGTAACCAGTTTGTGCACAGATTAGAGTAGGGAGATACATTAGCAATGAAGGGGAATGTATAGAGATGCAAATAAACAGGTGGACCTCCAAGTGATACAAACTAAGGCAGAAAGCACTGAGAGGGCTGCTTGATGGTTAATTTAGTCACAGGAATGTGAATTAAATGTATGCTGTCTATTGGACAGTTAGGATTACTGTACTAGCGGGGGGTGGGGAGGACACAAGGCTACAACAGTCAGTTTAGCAAGCTGAGAACTACTAAGAAATACTGCTAATGTAATAGCTTCACTCTCATAAAACATACAAGTAGAATGCCTGTGTGTACTGACCCTGCTCTTGATGCTCAAAATGTATATCCTTGTTTAGTTTGCAGTACTGATTCCTTCTTATACTGTATGGGTGGAGTGGTAGCTGCAGACTGCAGATTTGCTTGAGTGTTCTCCTGCTCGAGGCTCAAAATGTATATCCTTTTTTAGTTTGCAGTACTGATTCCTTCTTATACTGTATGGGTGGAGTGGTAGCCGCAGACTGCAGATTTGCTTGAGTGTGCTCGGCAAGCAGAATGTAATTGCTGAAGAGCACTTTCTTCCTAGTGGGAGACTAGAAATTTAAAGAAAAAAATAAGAAATAACATGGACAACATGATTTACAGCTGCAGACTGTCAAGTGGATTGGTAGCAGGTGTCACAAAACTGGGTATGGAGAAAAGTTTGGTGACTTTGAACAAACAGATTTGTCTGCATTAACCGTGTATCATTTTGTGTGTGCGTGGTGTAAAAGAACTATAAAGCAAATCTGCACGGATACCTGCTTGCTGCCCTGCTGAGGGGGACACTTGTACACGTGCAGTGGACTGGCTCCATTAGGATGGGATAGCAGCATACCTCTCAACATCATAGAACAAGAAATCTGGACAAGGCCATAGATAATAGGGGACAAAAGCCCAGAAATTGGGACAATTTACAAATATTACACTTACAAACTTAGAAAGCTGATAAACATGTTTTGCATTAGAGTGAATTTTCTTAAGGATATGGAGTCTGAAAATCAAATGCCTGTCAATTTTCTGACTACATTGTTCAATGATTTGCCAGTGATTTGACAGAAAACTGCAATTGAAAAACAGACAAAAAAAATCTGGACTTTATGCAAAAATATGTACTGCTGAGAGATATGGATGGGAGCCCTGAACTAACACCCATCAATCATGTTCATTTGTTTGCCAAAGCCATTACAGCAGTGTTTTTGCAGAGAGGTGGAAAAAGCCTTAAATTTGACTGGTATGTTGTGTGGGTAGCTGTGTTTGTGGAAGGTGGAGGTGTGCCTTTATAAGTGTGGTGCGAATGTTATGGATTATGAAATGGAGAGATGAAGAGTAAAATTGTGCTCAGTGAAGTCCCTAGCAATTTCATCACTGCTTGATTCAGACATGTACATTCCCCAGTGTTTGTCAGTACTATGTTTGAGTGCATTGTTTTGGAGTATGGTATCACTGCTACTACTCTTTCAATACCAGTATCTGCTTTGGAAGTTTTCTCCAGGAGTCTGTTGCCGAGAGGATGGGACATATGCTACAGATATACAACTAAGACAAACTAGATAAAGCTATAGTAAGAAAAAGTACTTGGTCACATCAGAGGCTTGGGAGGTCATTGTTAAACTGAGAACTGTTGTAAAATGTATCATTAAATACCATAAGTTCAGGTTATACTATAAGAGAATAACTATGTAAAGATAAAGATAACCATGTCAGCAGCCAAAATGCATTGCAAGTTGACTTTTACTGTGCACATTTTAAAAAAATGGATAGACTGGCCTAAATTCTAGACTGATGTGTTTGCTTTTTTTTTTTTTTTTTTTTAATATTCAGAAGTGAAGAGACATACAAGGGAACAGTTTTAGTGGCACACCAGGCTGTGATTTTTTTGATGTCTATTGTCATGCAAAGCTGAGTAAATAGTTGAATCTAGTTAAGCTGGAAATGTGAGACTGTAGCCCACTGAAGGAGGGGGGATGGGAGGAGTAACCTGGCCAGGAACTGAAACTTGCAAAACTGGTCCTTGTGAAAAGTCTTTTTTCTCAGTAATTTGTTGACACTTTTGTAAGTTTCTTTCAGAGAATGTGTAGTACATCAGTAGGCACAACATTTATAAAACTCAGCGCATACCTGTCAATGACACATGAGCCGAAGACTCTCAAACTTGGCAGTTTTTTCAGGTGTTCCATTCTAAGTGAATGGAAGTCTAGTCTGACAACAAATGGCAGGGCTATTTGTTCTCACAGTCTGTGCATTATGGGACAGATTTAGCTTTTCAAAGGAATCACAATGTCTGCCCCCATGAGGGCAGACAAGAGTAAAAACAAAATAAAATTAGGAATGAGTACTTATTTTGCTGCAGGCAGCTTTGGGAGGTGTAGTAAATCATGGCAAGATAAAAAATATATGCTTTCTTCATCATTTGCCCGTAGTGGTCCTTTAAGTGTGATATATATATATATATATATTTTTTTTTTATTTTATTTGAAGTTTGCCAGGATGGTCCACTGGGCCGAATGAGCCCGTTTTCAATGGAGTCCTGGGGAGAAAAGCTCCATAGATACACTATAAAGCATAGAACAAAATAACAGTCTGTTAAAGTACAAGAATAATATATATAAGCCAAAGTAAATGTTAATACAACTAGAATACAAAGAAGAAGAATATGTAACAATTCATACGAGTTTACAATTTTTAGTCTCTATAATCACTAAAATAGATGTTAAATCAAAGACAATAGTGAGTAAGTTATGTACAGAAGAATTAAACATGAGCAGTTATTTACAACGTGTATGTTCTCATGGGGGGATGTGATTGTAGGCTAAGGGGGTAAGGTAGTGGCTGGGGATGTTAAGCAGGATGGGAACATGAGCATTCCCAGAGAGATAAGTGTAAGTGGAGGAGAGTTTTAAAGGTGGGGGAGGCTGCTGGTGCTACGAATATGAGGTGGGAGGGAGAGTTCCAAAGACGGGCTAGGGAAAAAGAGAGTAGGCGTTTGCCTGCTGGACGGGCAGGTTTGTGGAGTTTAATCAGGTTCTGAGTGCTGGTTCTTAGGGGTCTGCTAGGTAGGTGCATAGTGAAGGTTGAGGCAAGGGAGGGGCAGAGAGAGGGCTTGAAAATGAGCTTATGAGCATGAGTTAGCTGAGTGTAGATAAGGTAGTTGGGAAGCTCTAGACAATTTAGTTTGTGGAGGGCAATACAGTGATGGGAGGAGGATCTGTGCCCAATGGTGAATTTGGTGATTTTGTTATAGCAGGAGAAGAGTTTTGTTTTGATAAGAGGATTGTAGGTTGGCTAGGAGTGGGGCACCATAAAGGAGAGAAGGGATGAGGTATGTGGTAGAGAGGAGGAATCTAGTGGATGGGGAGAGGCAGCGAATATGGCGATAGGACATACCAAGTTTCTGGTGTGTTTTTTTAATGTTTGTTTGTATATGGGTATCAAATTTAAGCTGATTATCGATGAGAGCTCCTAACAGTTTAGCACTGGAAAGGGAAGTGTTGTTGTGACTGGTTATGGAGAATGAATTTATGTCGATAGTTATGTTTTTGGATGGGGTGAATATCATGGGTTTGGTTTTTGATGGATTGAGAGCTAGATGGTTATCTAGCATCCATTGTTCAGTGGTTGAGAAGGCATCTTGAGTTAGTTTTATAAGGGAGGGAATGGAGTTAGCAGCACAGATAATTGTTGAATTGTCTGCATATTGGACAATTTTAGCATTAGGGATATTGTGGTGGAAATCATTAATGAAAATGTTGAACAGTAAGGGGCCTAATATGGAACCCTGGGGTACACCAGTGACAGTGTTGAGGAATGAGAAAGTAGATTTCTTCCATTTGACAGATTGTTGCCTGTTGGAAAGGTAACTGGTAAACCAGTTGATAGAAAAGGGTGAAAGATGTAGGTTAGAGAGTTTGGTCAGAAGGAAGGAGTGGGAGATAGTATCGAAAGCCTTAGAAAGGTCTAGGAGGAGGGTGGAGGCAATACAGTTAGAGTCTCGGGCTTTATTCACAGTTTTGAGGAAGGAGAGTACTGCAGTAATAGTGTTGTGACCAGGTATGAATCCATGTTGTGTTGGGGTTAGTAGGTGATTGTCAGTGAGGTAGGGTAATAATTGTATGTGGATGCATTTTTCACGTAGTTTAGAGATGGGAGAGAAGATGGCGATAGGCCTAAAGTTGGAGATGATGTTATTGTTTCCACCTTTGTGGAGGGGAATAATGTAGGCTTTTTTCTAAATTTGGGGTACATAGCCTTCTTGGATTGACTGGTTTATAAAAATACAGATGGGGAAGGCAATAGCTTCAGCAGCTGTCTTTAGAAGAAGGTAGGGATATTATCAGGGGCATTAGAGCATGGTTTTAATTTTAAGAGTTTTTTTTATAGTTGATACAGGTAAGGGTTTGAGAGAGAAGAGAGGAAGGTGGGGGGGTGGAAGTACCCGAGGAGGAGGGGATAGTGGGAATTGTAGCAGGATGAGTGGAGTTTTTTTGTGAAGGATGATGTTAATTTAGATATGGAGTCGATGAAAACGCTGTTAAATTGGGTGGCTAGGTCAGTATCAGAAGCATTTTGATCAGGGTGTGGGTTTTCCATTCTGCAGGGGTTGAAGAGGGAGGAGATACTATCCCAGAATTTTTTGGTATAGTCTTGTGATTGTTTTGGAGGGTGATATAGTAGGATTTGCGGTCGGAAGTGAAGAGTTTTTTTAACTCTGTTATGGAGTATTTTGTATTTGTTTAGGGTGGCTGGGGTTTTGTTTTTATAGTGGTTCTTCAAGGCTTTATCAAGGAGGCACATGACAGCTAAGGTATCTTTGGTTAGCCATGGGATGGTTTTGCTCTTAATTCTTTTAGTTCTTAGGGGGGCCAAGGTGTCCAATAGGTTTAGAAATGATGTATTAAAATAAGTGACAGCTTCAGTATTCAGAGGACTCCAGTTAAATTGTTTAAGTAAGTCAGAGAAGGTGTTGGGGTTGAAGTATTTTAAGGAGTGTATAGAGATGGTGGTATAGTTGTAAGGAGGGAGAGTGACGGTGAGCAAAAGTTGGAAAGTGGTCACTGAAAGAGTCAGGGAGGGTACCACTAGTGGAGATAAGGTGTGGGTGTGATACTAGAATCCAGTCTAGGGTGCTTCCAGAGGAATAGTCCTTTGATGGCCTGGTTATAGAGTTGATTAGCTGATGGAAGTTGTAGAGGTTTATATTTAGGGGGTTTGCTGGGCATTGGACAGAGGACCAGTTAATATTAACGTCACCTAGGATAAGAGTTTCATTTGTAATGTTGGTGGAGAGCCGAGAGAATATGTCCTCAAGAACAGGTATGTTGTCACCAGGAGGGATACAGAGGGAGGCTAACCATATAGTTTTATGTTTGTTTAGGTGGAGTAGGGCTAGAAGTAATTCTGCGTTGGCAAATTGGGGTATAGACTTAGAATATGAAGTAACTGAAAGGGAAGAATAGAGTAGAGCAACTCCTCCTTTTTTTTGGGTTCTGTCTTTCCTGATGATATTATAGTTGGGGCGGGGGCTATTTCAGAATCTTTTATGGAGGGTTTTAGCCATGTTTTCAGAGATTGGCAATATGTCAGGATGGTTATGGAGAAGCCAGGCAGGGAGGCTGAGGATTTTGTTACATATACTTTGAGCATTTAATGCTGAGAAGGAGAGGGTTTTTACAGATGAAGGTGGGTAAGAGGGGGTGGTTGAGGAGTTGATGGGAGAGGGACCAGGGTTGGGGTGTATGTCTCCAGAGAGAAGGGTAGTGATAAGTTAGTGGAGATGAAAATAGAGGTGATTGGAGTGTTTTGTGTATAGTTTAAGGGTTGTTTGTTTTGTATAAGTAGTGCTAGTTAGGCTTAGAGTAGTATGCTTGTAGGTGGGAAATAGTTTGAAGGGGAAGAGTAGGGAGAGGTTGCAGAAGTAAAGGTGAGGGCTTAGTAGTGCTGGTGTTGTTTAGTGATTGAACTGGTTGTGTGAAAGTAGGGGGAGTGAGTAGTGTTAAAAGGTTTGGTAACGTAGGTTAGATAGTTATCCTAAGTAGTAGTAGTAGTAAATGGGTTACAAATGAGGATGGTTTTGGCAGCATTGTTGAAGTTTAGGGTTTTAATTGGGATGAGTGAGTGATATGAATGGAGTGTGGTATGGCTGTGAAAAGGTTAAGCTAGATGTTGAGAGGTGGTAGGGGGTGGAGCTGAGGAGCAGGGGGTGGGGAAAATTGAAGCCGATTGGAGTGGGTGTAGTTAGTGGGGTTTAAATGTAGAGGTAGTGGGGGCGGGTAGGAATTGGGGGCAGGATAGGGGAGCGGAGTGAGCCCAGAGGGCAAACGGAGCGGGATGAGCCAAGAAAGGAAGACCAAGGACGTGGGCTATGAAAAACAATCAGTAAGGGTAGGAGTAAAAACACAAGGTAAGTAGCCACAGCGGATAGAGGCAGGGCAGTGAGTCAATGGTAGAATTCACAGGAGTGAAGAGGTAGAAAAGGCAGTTGGAGGTTTTATTAAAGTTCAGAGCTTAAAAGATTGAAGTAAAAGTCAGTTAATGGATGGATGCTGCCACCTGCTGACCAAAGTGGGTAATTAATTTGGAGCAGCACTGGAAGGAAAGGAAGGGATGAGTCTATGGAGCTAAGAGAGGTTGGGTCGGTGCTGGCCTGCTGGCTAGCGCACACCGGGTCAATAACCTCAACCAGTGGCACAAAATGACTATGCAGTATGGTACATACACTCGTTTAAGTGTTTGGTTCTTGTGGGAAGGCAGGACAGTTTCCCAATACACCGCACAATCCCGGAGATGGTTTTTACAGGTTGGGAACCAGGGTACTTTGTAGCACAAGTAGATGTCTGGAGTAGCTAGAACGTATTGATAGCAAGCTGTAAAAGGAAAGAAAGGTATTATTAGCACTATGACGACAGAGAAAACAGCCATTAAGAGGGAAAGGACTACAATGGGGTAGTATAGTTTATGCAGTATGGGGTAGCATAGGGGCGGTATGTAGTGAGTGTGAGCTTGTAGGAAGTGTAGAGTATGGGAAGACTGGGGGGAGAATAGGGATAGTTACATTAAGTTAACTAGGAACTTCAGTACCGCAGTACATTACACACTTGGACTATTAACAGTATTTTACATTAAACAGAATGAAGGAGTATTGAGTGATGCATAAATACCAAATGACTGCATTTAAAATACAGAGTAGGGTAGCATTCATACTTCAGTAAAAATGTACATTGCACTATACAGGTTAACCAACATTTTAGGACAAACTCTGCGTGAGGAAGCAGTTACAGTTTTAATAAACATAGTCTATTAGATATAGGCAAAAATAAAACAAACTGCTCGTAAATCCTATCCTCTCACAATTATAGCACTCTTGAGTTTATACATTAACATACCACAGCATGAAACCGTTCAAACTAGTGGGGCACGTTAGTTCATATCTAAACAGGTTGAGCATTTCATGAGAAAAGCAATTGCGACACTTACAAATGAGGCAGGAGTATGTGGTAACAATTAAAAAAAATGTCCAATTTCAGTATAAAGTATAGGACCTTAAACTAGTCTATTTGCTTGTAATAGAATAGATTTCAGTGCATACATTATAATGGGCATACAACCTTTTGTATCAGGGAAATACTGTAATATGCAATGCACACGTATAGAAAAATGGTGCAATAATGTCCACTCTCACTGCTTTTGCAATACTGGGGAAGTGCAATGCAGGGGATGGAGGCTTGGATTCTGACCAGCTTCTGTTTTTGCAATAGTTAAATTTGATAAAAATTAATCTACTTACTCTCCTCCCAAGGATCTGATTGATGGCAGCGCTCTCTTTCAATGTGCACTCTGCTACTACATTCGCTCGCATTTCTTTCATGTACAACATAAAAGCGTTTAGTGGTTTCTTGATGTGAGGTCTTTTGGGCTCCTGCTCTTTTCTTGGTTCATGCTGAGGTTTCCTAAAGAAAGGAGATGTACAACAAACTAGCAGCAAGGCATTGGTCAAGGTCACTGTTCAGGAATTCTACAGTTAAAATGACAAACTCACTCTCTGCTGCTGGCTACCAAGAAAAGGTTTTAGTTTTCAACTAAAATTTAAATCTTCATACAAAAAAAATGGAAAGTTGTGTAAAATCTTACCATAACCATAGATGTCCTTCTCTTCCATGTTGCAATATTCTACTAGTGGGTTTACCCCTCTACCGATCAGCTTGCCCGGCCAGGTTTCCAAAGCTTTTCCAGTCCCTCATGGTGTGTCGGACATCTGACGTGGAGGCAGGTATATGGACCATAAAGGTGATGTCTGCACACACCAGCTCTCAGAACATAGAATAAAGCCCCAGACAGAGCCAGCCCTGAGGGACATAGTCTGTCCCAGATCCAGGGAGAGCAAGTGCAAGGTTAAGAAGGGGGGATAGAGGGAGGGAAGGAATACTGCAACATGGAAGAGAAGGACATATGGTAAGATTTTACACAACTTTCCTACTTTCCTTCTATTCCAATGTTGCAGCATTCAACTAGTGGGCGAATACCAAAGCTCACTATAGGCTGTGGGGTGGCCTGGTAGAGGACTAAAGGAATTCATGCAGGATAATCCTGAAAAAACCTGCCATGGCTCTGGAAATATGGTCCAGTTTGTAGTGCCTGGTGAAGGTGTACACAGAGGACCAAGTGGCTGCTTCCAGAATGGAGTTAGTAGTCCAGGCCTTTGAAAAAAAGCACCAGAAGAGGCCATGGCTCTTGTGGAGTTGGCCCTGACATTGCCTGAAAGTGTCTTTCCATGGTGTGTATAACAAAAGGAGACAGACGGTCTTGGCAATCCAGGCTAAAATGGTTTGTTTCCCCACTGCTTTCCCCAGAGCCCTGGTGTGGAAGGAGACAAACAGTTGGTCTGATTTGCGAAAAGGTTTAGTTTTATGCAACTAGAATCTAAGTTCTGTGGACGCCCAGGGAATGAACCTCCCTATGGGTTAGGGAAGAATGTAGGCAGGTGGATAGCCTGATTCAAGGAAAGGTAGTTCACCACCTTGGGGATGATGAAGGAAGGGTTTATCCTGAGGGTGACCCTGTCCATATGGAAAACCAGGAAAGGTGGGGTAGCCATAAGGGCTTGAAGCTCAGACCCTCCTGGCTGATGTCAAAGCTACTAGCAGGACCGTTTTCCACATGCAAAACTTTAAGGCGGCCTTGTCAGCTGGTTCAAAGGGTGGTAAAGTGAGTTTTTCCAGCACATAATTAAGATCCCAGGGAGGAGGGGACATTTTCCTGGGAGGTCTTAGGTGTAGAACCCCCTTCAGGAAGAGTTTGGCTGGTAGTCTGGATACCAGAAGAGGGTCCATAGGCAGGCAGGCAGAAATAGACTAAAGAGGAGTATGACAAACCTGTCTTCAGTAGTTCACACAGGTGAGAGAATCAGAGGCAAGTCGCTGTCCAGTGGCTCCATCTGTCATTTGACACCAGAAAGAAAACCTTTTCCATTTGGAAAGATAAGATTTTCCCGTGTTGGGTTTTCTGGCCTCCTGCAGGACTGAAAGGACATCCTTATTGTACAGGTGTTTGAAGGGAATCAAAATCCTATCTCCCACAGGGAGGGATGCAGAGACCGCCACCTGTGGGTGTATCTGTGTCCCCTTGTGCTGTGTGAATAGGTCCACTGAGGGGGGTGACTTGTGGTGATTGGACAGATGAAGTAGAGGAAACCAGTGCTGCCTTGGCCAATAAGGAGTCACCAGCAAGATTTTCTGAGAGTCCTGCTGAATTTTCAGTAAGAACCTCTGGATCAGAGGGAAGGGGGGGGGGGGGCATACAGGAACCTCACCTTCCATGACATTGAGAAGGCATCTGTTTGCAATGCCTTTGGGTTGTTGAGTTCTGGAGCAGTAGATCTGGAGTTGCCCATTTACGGAGGAGGTGAACAGGTGTATCTGAGGATTACCCCACCTGTAGACTAGATCTAGGATCACCTGTCTTGACGGCATCCATTCTTGCCTGCCCTATATGGTTCTGCTTAATGAATCTGCCTGAGAGTTGTGATGGGATGGAATGTAGGCTGCCTGAAGGGAGATTCCCTGAGAGATTGCCAGATCCCATACCTGTAGAGCTAGTCTGCATAGGAGGCAAAACTTTGTTCTTCCTTGCTTGTTCAGGTACCACATCACTGTGGTGCTGTCTGTGAAGATCTTTAGGAGGCCCTGCTGGAGGTAAGGTTGGAAGGCCTGCAGGGTGAGGATTATTGCTGTCATTTCCCTGATATTGATGTGCACTTGTTAGTGTCTGTCCACAAACCTTGCACTTCCTTGAGCCCATAGTTGTCCCCCAGCCCAGGTCTGAGGCATTTGTGTGCATGATCTGGGAAGGGGTGGGCATTTGCAGGGGCCGACCCAGATTCTAGGCAACTTGGGCAAGCCACCATTTTAATTCTTGGTGAAGACAGGGGAGGAGTGGAACCCTGAACTCTAGAGGATGTGAGTTGTTGGGTCCATACCGAGCGTAGGTACCACTGAAATTTTCTCATGTGTAACCTCGCTAGGGATAACATGGGGATAAGTAGCTGCCATGTACCTCAGAAGTCTTAGGAATTCCCTCACAGTCAGAGCTGATAAATGTAGGGCACATTGAAAGTGATGGGAGAGGGACACCACTTTTTTCCTCCAGAAGGGAGGCCATCATGATGTCTGTCCTGATTCTGCATCCCAGGACGACAATGTCCTGTGTAGGATCGAATTTATCAGGAACCCTACAGACTGCAGCAGGCAGTCCTTGGTGTGGACAAAGAGGGTCTGTCTGTTGCTTGAATGAGTAGGACGTCTAGGTATGGGAATATTTGTATTCCTCTTGTTCTACAGTAGGAATTTACTGGGGCTAGGCACTTTGTGAATACCCTTTTGGGAGTGGAGAGACCAAAAGGCAATGCACAGAACTGAAAGTGAGAAGTGCCTGCTATGAATGTGAGATATTTCCTGGAGGTAGGCTTTATGGGAATGTGATAAGGCCTCCTTTATGTCCAGGGTTACCATGAAGGCCTGATGGAGAATGAGGGGAAAAGTGAGTGGGTAGGGTGAGCATACTGAAGGAGGATACCTTTAAGAAGAGGTTGAGGCAGGAGAGATCTAGGATGGGCCTCTATGGTCCTTCCTTTCTGGGCACCAGAAAAATTCTCGAGTAGAAACCTTTCCCTCGAGCAAGGGTGTGAACTGATTCTATGGTGCCTTGCAGCAGCAGGTTAAGACCTGGTGTATGAGGGACCATTGGGATGTGGGAGGGGGTGGAATAAGCAGCCTTGGAGGAGTAGTGATCCAAGTCAAAGTATCCGTCCTTCAGGATGGACAAGACCCATTTGTCTGTTGTTACCAGGGACCAAGCAGGGAGAGACCGTGAGAGATGGGTGGACAAGGGTGTGGTGGTAGGAGGTGGGGGGAGGAAAAGTGGCAGGCAGACAGATGCTGCCTACCCTGTCTGGAAGGGAAGGCCTCTGGCCAGAGGCCTGAGAAGTCCTTGAATGAGCAGTTTGTCTCCTCGGAGGGCTTCTAGACCTGGGGGAGGGGGGACTCAAGGCCTTGATGCTTTTCTTACAAATTGTGTCTTACCTAGGAAGTTCCTCTGAAACTTTGGTACTGGAAAGACAAGGAGATGCTTGACGTCTTGAAGCAATTTCCCTTTCTGCTGGAGAGACTTGAACAAATCAGCCACCTTAGCACCAAAGAAGGCCGAATGGCCCAACGGGGCATCCAGGAGCTTGGCTCTGAAGTCATCAGGGAGGGACTGCAGATGTAGACAGGAGTATCTTCTTAGCACGGATGCTGATGCATCGTATGCACACCTAAGGGAGTGGTTGTTCACTTGCGAAAAAAGCCCGAGTAAGGAAGACAAGGATGCTTTAGCAGCACAGTCAGGAATGTCATTAAGCTCTTTGGAGGCTTTGTCCAGAAGAGCCAAAGTGTACTTGGCCATGTGAGGCTGGTAATTTGTTGCCCTAAAAGCTAGGGTAGCAGAAGTATAAATCTTTTTTCCCCACCTCTCCATGGCTTTGCTATCCTTATCTGCAGGCAGGACAGTGGTAATAGGGAGGAGTTTGGATGCCCTGTCCATAGAAATGGAAATAGTGGCTGGGTCTGCTGGGGACAATTAAATAGGAATTTATCTGAGTCAGGGACCCTGTATGATCTGTCTGCCCTTCGAGGAGCAGGTAGTGGGAATCTGGATTAATGGATGCCGCAGCAAATGCGTCCATGAAGGCAGGTGGGATAGGTGACGGATTAGGTGATTCCATCTGAATCAGATCATAAAATCTTTTTTGTGCTTCAGACATGTCTGAGCATTCCCACCTAAAGTGTTCTCTCATCAGGTTAACGGTGTCCCCAAAGGTTAGGTCTTCCACTGGGGAATAAGGCTCAGTAGAGGCCTCTTCCGGGGATCCATACCCCAGGCGGGATGAAATCTTGGAAGAGTAGGACAGGGAGTCCTCTGAGGAGTCAGACTGCTTCTCCTCTGCAGGTTGGCTCACAGTTCTTTCAGGTAAGGAAGGACTAGGGCTGAGAAGTAGAACTGCAGGGGTGCTCTCAGAGGAAGGCCTGAGGACCAAGAGAGCATTGTACAGACTCTGGCTGAAGGCCTGCCAATCAGATAAGGCCTCTGGTACCGGAGAAATATGTCTGGTCTTTTGTTTTTTCTTAGAAGGCCTAACTGGTGTCTGGCTGGCAGTAGGCCTGGAAGAAAATATTGGAGCAGCAGAGGCCAGGTCCAAAGTGCCCATTGAAGGTACTGATTTCCCCACGGCATCTGGAGCAGGTGCCGGTACATCCTCCCTGGACATTCATCCACTCTAGATTGTGCAGGCTCCTGAAAAGTACCCACTGTATCTGTAGTGGCGGAAGCCAGGTCCTTAGCCAAGCTGACAGTGGCTACAGGTTGAGGAGCAGCAGAGGGAGGTGCAGTGGAAGTAGCAGGCTGCATGGACTTGACCCTATTCCTTGGTGGTTCGGATGGGGCGTCAGAGGCAGCTTCCATACTGAGAGCTATCTGTCTTAGGCACTGGTTCTCAAGGTATAAGTCAAGAGCCTGTAAGTGGCGGCAAAGGGTCTTGTGGACAAATTATTTACAGATGGCATAGTTTTTGTAATCATGATCCCTACCCAGGCAAAAGAGACACTGGTCGTGTATAGCTTTATGGGGAATCTGACAACCACAGTTGCACTTACTCTTACCAGACATGAACAAACTATAAAAATACAAAAGGACTAAAAAAAAAAGGCCAATGGGGTACTTATCTTTAATGCGTAACATATCAGACATCCATGAGTAGCAGGAACACCTGGCATATGGTTGGCAGCTGAAAAGTTCTGAGGAGTGGTGCGTGTAGATATCACCTTTATGGCCCTGCTTCTACATCAGACGTCCGACACACCATGAAGGACTGGAAAAGCTTTGGAAACCTGGCCAGACAAGCTGATTGGAAGAAGGGTAAACCCACTAGTAGAATAGTGCAACACTGGAATAGAAGGACATCAGTTCATTCACTTTAACACAATTCTTTTCAATAAGAATGCACAAAACAGGTCTCCCAGAAATGCACTTCATAATGGGCAACATTTTTTGCATTTATACAATCATGACATCAAAATAAATAAAGGAAAGTTAATACAGCTTACTGTAAATAAAATAAAAGAAACACTTCTAGACAAGATAAAAATGAAAAGGGCAACATACAGTGTCCAAGCAATTTTAATCAATAACCAGTTTGCTGTAGTAATTCAAAGCAAATATTTCAGAAGAGAAGCAGTGACCAAGATGACCAAGGTGAGGAAAAAGTAGGCATAGTTCAAAACGTGCTACAATATTGTAGACTCCAGAGAATTTTTCCTCAGGCAGACAGCAAATGTTGGAGGTGTGAAGGGGAAGAAAGAGGTAATTGGGAACATATTTTCTGGGAGTGCAGTGAGTTGGCAGCCTAAGGATCCCTGCGGGATGCACTGTCCGAGGTGTTGGGTAGACAGATTGGTTTGACAAAGGAGATGATTTTTCTGAGCTATGATACGGAATTGGAATTGCCT
The DNA here is from genome assembly GCF_019279795.1 of Protopterus annectens. Taxonomy (NCBI): domain Eukaryota; kingdom Metazoa; phylum Chordata; order Ceratodontiformes; family Protopteridae; genus Protopterus; species Protopterus annectens. The sequence goes on from NC_056728.1 coordinate 1,117,737,453, forward strand.
AGACATGGGTAAGGCCTTGCTGTGTCCAATAACGGTGTCTGCCAAAAACATTTACTACAAAATGGAAACCAAAATCTAAACCAGCTATATTGGAAGTAGTGAATATAGTAACAGAGATAAAACAACTGGAATTGAGATCTTTAGAAAAGGGTTGGAGTAAACTATATAGGAAAAAATGGGAATTGAGAACAATATATACAATGGAGGAATGAGGTTAAAAAGGTGATGGGGACTTAAATGAGCTATGTAATGTTTGAGTGAGAAAGACTGGGTAGGTTATAAGTGATGTATAATGTTTGTAACTGGGAGTGTGCTTAGCATGGTTTGTGATGTAAAATGCTTGCAATTAGGATCGTGTTGGTGTGACTTGTTTTCATTTATGCAAATGTACGATTGCCTATGTAGTAAATGATGGTTTACTAAAGATGTTTCTTGCTTAGAAATAAGGCAGGAATTGAATAATTTACGTAATGTTGCTTAGGTTATATGATATATAGCAATATATGTGAAGTACAATGTTAATACAGTTTAATTACTTTTATATGAATGTAAATTTATCCATGTCCCAAGTGATAATTCAGTAAAGGTGTTTGGAAAAAAAACTTGGCTGCAATAGAAATACAGCTCAAACTTGACATGAACAGTAGCTCATACCAATAAATAATGCATCTCAGATCAGACTTGGGGCTCTGCATTCCAAACAGCTGGCCAAACATAACCTGGCATGTTAATAGCCTACCAACTGCTTTAATCATCAATCTTATGTTAAATGCATTTTAGCAGCAGCCTTGGCACTGCAGTGGCCAGTAGCTCTGAAAGATGGGTTTAGACTGGAAAAGGCCATTCAAAATGCATATTCCAGGTTTACAGAGTAAACTAAAGGACCCATCTAACAGTCCAATGCAGATTTGATGAATAATAGTACCACAATGTCTTATTGTTAGTGGCAACTTATTCCAAAGTGTAGCAAGAAGCAGAAATAAATCTTGCAAGGGACAGTTCCACAGTCATCATAGAAAGCTGCTTACAGTTGTGCAATTCCACACTCAATAATGGTCTACGCTCCTCACCATTAAGTGTTTTGACAGCTAAACAGTTTTCTTCTAAACCAGCAATAATTAGCTGAGAATAGACCAAGTTGTTCCAGTCTATTCTAGTAAGACAGAGCTTTACAACAAAATTATTCCCTTGTCTTCTCTTAGGATATATTTTGTAGCAGTACAAAATGTGGATTCAAACTCCAGTATTGGTCTAACTTAATATGTGAACAGTGGTTTATCTTAAACTTGGAATTCTAGCTGGTCCTACTGAAGGAGGGGCAATCTTCTGGAAGCCACACTCCATTTCAAAAATCTGCTGTTCATAAACATGGTTATAATTCATCTCATTTATACCAGAGTTGGGGGCAGAGAGCCAGCAGTACCCATTCAAATGGGAACGTTCACAACCTAGCAGAGTACATCTCAGTGGTCTCCCAATGTCAAACCTTGGCATTTTGAAAATGCAGAAAACACAAAAATCAAACCCTTGCACTACTAGTACTGAAATGCAGCACAAATTCACCTCTCTGGTATCCTAAACCCCATGGTGTTTAATAGTAAAGATGAATAAAGGATTCTGTCCATGCACAAACATGTCCTGCTGTATGGCAAAATTATCAAATTCTCTGCTTCCTCACACTTGACCTCGTCACAAAAGGTTAGGCAAGGTCAAGGGTGCTATTTAGTCCATAGCAGTGGGTAAACAAGTTTGCACAGCCTCCGAAGTAAAAGTCAGGACATATATTAGATTACCGTACTACCATACATTGCTCACAGCTGTTTTATACAGTTGAGAGAATCCAAAACATAGCCATCCAAAATAGGGAAAGTATATATGAGGACAAGCAGAGCTTCAAATAGGCAAAATAAAGCAAGATTTGTTTCAATGTACAGTCACGTGTACCATACAGTTCATCTTTTAACTGCTTATAAGAGGTTTAGTTATAGGTAACAAAAGGTATGCATTCAGATAGTTTCCTGCAGTCCAGGGTTCAATTCGCTTACCTCCATTTGTCTAGTTTCCAACTCTGAACAAGTCACTTAACCCAAAAGTACTCTAGGTCACTCCTGAAAAGGAACATTTGCATCCAATTGGTTTAACTGGTTAAATTAAAAAAATTAAATACAAAATAAGATCAAATATCAGAATGTAATGGATGGCACACAGGACTACTAAGCCTAGAATGTTGAGGCTGATTTGGATTGCAGAAATAACAGTACTTTTATGAAGCATTCCGAAAAAAAGAACAGTTGTGTCACACTTATAATTGTAGACACTGGAGTAGATCAATGTTGCAGTACTTGTGTTTTCATGCCACAAAGAATGTACAACCATCCCAATTTCCAGAGTCTTTACATCATCCCTAGGCAACAGATCTCAGAGGACTGATGTCTGTGCATCAGGGTATAAAAGAGTAGTTTGTTGGCACCATCTACAGGTCTTTTTAAGCAGTGTAGAAGCAGTCTGATGACAAAGGACAACACAACCTCCCTAGATGTCTGAGTTTGCAAGGGAAGAAATATACAAGTAAAGAGGAGAGGGGAATGAAGAAGGACTTATCAGTAGAAGTCTCCTCTTTCTAGTGTAACTAGTAAGGGGGAAAGGAAAGGGTCAGAGGGTGGGAGCTTGCACTGCAACATTGATCTACTCCAACTTTTATAAGTGTGAAACTACTGTACTATGTTGTTCTTCGTCAATGTTGCAGTGCTGATTCTTGGTAGGATTTCCAAAGCTAGTGGGAGGGTGGTAGGAGAAGCTGTTGGTCCTTATGAAATATGGCATTGCAGGATGCCTGTAAGCAAACCCTGCTCTAGTTCTAGAACCTATTCCTAACTGGGAGTATTTTGTAAAGGTGTGCACAGAGTTCCAGGTTGCAGCTTCTAGAATGGCCGGTGTAAGAACTCCTTTGAGGAAGGCAATGGCAACTACCCTGTGCCTAGTGGAACTGGCTTTGATATGACCAGGAAGAGGTCTTCCATGGTGAGTATAATAGAGCTTAATGGAACTGTCCATCTGGATATGGTTAGTTTGGAGACAGGTTTACATTCCTTTCCCCTCTGTGAAAGCCACCACCAAGTTTGTTCTGCTATATTTGGGGATTTTGTTCTGTCTAAATAGTACCAGATTTGTCTGTGTACATCTAGAGAATGAAGGATTTGCTCAGCTTTGTTCTGTGGGGTTGGAAAAAAAAAAATGGCAGGTGGACAGCATGGTTTAGAGAAAGGTCCGTTACCACTTTAGTCATGAAAGATGGGTTAGTTCTACGGGTTACCCTATCCCTCTGAAAGACTCTTTGCACATAGACTTGTAGCTCAGAGACCCTCCTTGTTGAAGTGATGGCAATTAGTAAGGTGGTCTTCCAAGCGAGTGGGTAGATGGTGCTGGTTCAAATGGAGGCAGGGTGAGTTTTTATAGAATGTAAATCAGATCACGGGTAGGGACTGGGCTTCTATGTGGCCTCAAGTGAATGACCCATTTTAGAAACAGCTTCATGTGGGGGGGGGGGGGGGGTGAGAGCAAATGTGAGGGAACGGGAGGGCAAGCTGAGGCAGCAGAAGCATGTACCTTAATGTGAGAATACAGGCCCTGGCTAAAGACAGAAAGGTATTGCAGGACTGAACTGATGTCGGCCTGAGGGGTCTGGTATTCTTGCTATAGCATCTAATTGAGAACATCTTCCATTTTGTTAGGTATGATTCTTTGGTGGTGGGCTTCCTTATCTCCTTAAGGATAGCTATCACCTCACAGGGGTAGCTTACATCTTTTGGTGTCAAAATCCTCCAGGCTGTCAGTTTGAGGATGGCCAGATGAAGATGGAATTCTAAGCCATTGACCTAGCTGAGGTCGTCTTCTAGTGGGAGAGGCAGAATCTCCCTTCACTGATGGTCAAAAGGAGGGAGAACCAGTGTTGCCTAGGTCAGTGTGGGAAAATGAAAATCATACTTGGCCCTGTTTGTTCTGCCTTTTATCAGTACACTAGGAATGTGCAGCAAGGGTGGAATGACATACAGAAACAGGTTGGTCCATTTTTAATAAGAATGCATCTATTTTTTCACATCTGTGCTTGCTGGGTTGTGTAGCAGAACCTCTGAAGTTATCAGTTTTGGTGGGAGTCAAAGATTTACTGTGGGAATTCCCCACTGCAAAGTCAAGTCCTAGAAAGTCTCCCTCTTAAACATCCATCTGGTTGGGGTCTAGAAGATTTCTGCTTAAGGAGTCTGCCAGATCATTGTTCTTCTCTGGAATGTAGGATGCTGTAAGAGTCAGCTTCAGGTCTTGTGCTAAAAGCCAAATCTTCATACAGAAGGCACAAGGGGTAGGAAAGTTTGCCCCCTTGTTTATGTACCACATGATTGTGGTGTTGTCTGTCAAAATCTGTAGTGTTCCTGGTGTTATACCTAGCCATGAAAACTTTTCAGCAAACAACTCTTTTTGGTTGAGCTTCCTCTAATCAGAGTCCAGATGCCCTGCAGCTTCATGGTCCCCAGGCAATGTCTGACTTGTCTGTAGTGATGTTCTTGGTTTCCTCTGGGAAAGAAAAGTTTGTGCCTAAAATCTGTAGAATGGTGTTTTTCCACCATAGCAGGTTTTTTTTCAGGCATGGGAAGAGGCGCCAAAGTGTTTCTAAAAGCTGAGAATGCTGTTCCCACATTTTTTCTTTTTAGGAACTACTGCAGCTTTCTCATGTGTAGTTTTGCAAGGGGATCATGAGTATGCAAGAAACCATGCACTCCAATATCCTGAGAAACTTTCTTGCTGAGATCTGTTGCTTTGGCAGCAAGCTAATGGAATCGCAATCTGTGGACGAGTTTGAGACTTGGAGATTTAGGGTGAGACCTACCTTCTGGAAGCAGTCTACTCTGAACTGTGAAGTGTTTAATCTCTGTTCTGTGGATTTTTCTTGGATGACAGTGTCACGCAGGTAAGGGTAAATGTGCAGCCCTACAGTCTGGCAGTGGGCTTTCAGTGGAGTTCAGCACATGGTGAAATTGGTTTAAACACAGAGTAGCAGACAGACCAAACAGTAAAGAAAGTACAGTTATGTACACTTACCATAAATGTAGATGTTAGAGTGTATTCACTGTTGCAGTCATCACATTTGGGTTATCTGCTTGCAGTAGCCCTCAGTCGGCCTGATTATCAAAGACTTTGGTCCTGCGTTAGTTGCTGTCCCATCTTCCGTATGTCAGGTAGTCAGGGGTATAAAGCATGCAGCAGACGCCATTACATCAGTTTTTCTTGCCCCAGATGTCAGGTGCCCCTTAATGGGAAGCAATTATATATATATATATATATATATATATATATATATATACATACATATACACACACACATACAAGGTTATACCTCCAACAAAAAAGCAAATACACCAAAAAGCTTTTAAGTACAGTAAAGGAGAATAGAGGTATAGCCAAAAGAAGTCAGGGGGGCTAGAGGGAGGGTGACAGGACTGCAACAGTGAATACACTCGAACATCTACATTTATGGTAAGTGTACACAAAGTACAGTGGTGTACACTTACCATAAATGCACATGTTCAAGTGTATTCACTGTTGCAGTCATTACATTTGGGTAATTTACTGGCAGGTTGCCTTCAGTCAGCCTGAATAACAAAGTCTTGGGTCTTGCATCAGTTGCTGTCTCCTCTTCCATAATGTCAGGTCATCAGGGGGTATACCCAGACTGCAACCGTGAATACACTCGAACATCTACATTTATGGTAAGTGTACACAACTGTACTATGTTCTTCGTGTTTCACTGTTGCAGTCATTACATTTGGGTAGAATCCCAAAGCTATGGATGGGAGGATGGAGCTAAATGGCATTAGGAGCAGCTTAAGGCCCTGCAGGACTGCAGTAGCAAAGCCTGCCCTGGATTTAGAGAAGAGAGGTAAATGATAATGCTTTGTGAACATATGAACAGAACTCAAAGTAGCAGCTTCTAGAATGTCTTTGGTTGGGACCCCTCTGAGAAAAGCTGCTGAAGTAGAGGCAGCCCTGGTGGAATGGGATCTGATCCACTTGGGCACAGGTTTACCATGGTGCAAATAGCAGAAATTAATGCAGTGGCTTATCCATTTAGAAATAGTCTGCTTTGATACAGCCCTCCCCTCTGATCCTGCAGCAAATGCTACCAGTAGTTGCTCAGACTTTCTTAGAGATTTTGTCCTGTTTAAGTAGAATCTTAGTTGTCTGTGTACATCCAATCAATGCAGAATCCACTCCCCCTTGTTCTGCGGATTTAGGAAAAAAGTTGGCAGGTGAATGGTCTGGTCAAGAGTCACACTGGATACCACCTTAGGCATAAAAGAAGGCTTGGTCCTGAGGGCCATCCTGTCCGGTTAAAATATAATGAAAGGCTCCACTGTCATGAGGGCCTGTAGTTCTGAAACCCTTCTTGCTGAAGTGACTGCCAAAAGAAAAGCTGTCTTCCAAGATAGAAATTTTATATCCGCAGTAGCTGCTTGTTCAAAAGGAGGCAGGGTGAGTTATTCCAGCACAAAATTGTGGTCCCATGCAGGAGATGGTGTTCTCCTGGGAGGCCTTAAATGTTTGGCCCCTCTGAGATGCTGTTTAAGCAGTGGATGAGAAAGGGGGGGGGGGGGGCTCCGTGTTGCAATGAGCCGAGATGGCAGAAGCATGGATTTTTATTGAAGAAAAAGATAGGCCCTTGTCAAGCATCTCAGTTAATATTGTAAAATCTGAGAAATATTGGGCTTTGCTGTGTCTATTCCTTGTGCTTGGTTTCAAGCACATAATCCCTTCCATTTGTCAGCATAAAATTTTCTAGTACTAGGCCTTCTGGCTTCCAAAATGACATCCATCACAGGTTTACTGAGAGATGTGGTTTGAATAATTAGTTGATTAGCCATGCTGCAAGATTCAGAGTTTGGAGCCGAGTGTGCAGAATTTGATAGTTCTGCTGAGACAGTAGAGGAGGTGTTTGAGGCAAGTACCAAGGAGGAAGGTGTGACATATTCCTTAGAAGCGGGTACCAGTGCTGGTGACACCAGTCCTGAGGAATTAGGATCAGTTTTGTTTTTCCCGGTCTGACTTTTAGTAAGACCTTGAAGAGTAGAGGCGCAGACTGATAGGTTTTTTCAGCTGAAGGATAGAGCATCCACTTTCCATGCTTTTTTGTGACGAGTTCTTGTGCAGAATTTGTCCAACTGATAGTTTTGGAGAGAGGCAAATAGATCTAGGTCTGGACTCTCCCATTTCTGAAGATTTGTGGATCCAGTTTCCATTCGTGTGGGTCCATATGATTTCTGCCTAGGTCGTCTGCCAGAGTATTTTGCTTTCCTGGCAGGAATTGAGCTTGAAGATGTATTTGGTAAGTCAAGGCTGTGTTCCACAAGGCCATGGCTAGTCTGCAAATGGGGTAGGAATGTGTACCCTCCTGCTTGCTTATGTACCACATAACTGTGGTGTTGTCCGTCTTTATCAGTAGTTGTCCTGGATGAAGCAAGTCCTTGAAGGCTGTCAGAGCATTCTGAACAGCTAGCATTTCTTTTTGGTTGATATGCAGATGCATTTGGTTTGGGCTCCATTTGCCCTGAATGCATCTCCCTGCCCAGGTGGGCCCCCCCCAAGCATAGTCTGATGCGTCTGTAGTTAGGGTTTGGATGGCAGGGAGTAAAGTGAATGACAGTCCCTTGTTTTGGTGACATGTCTCTGCCCACCAAAGAAACTCCTGTTCTAGGCAGGGAATGAGAGGAATCATTGTTTCCAGGCTGTGACAATGCTGACTCCATAAACTTTTTAGGTACCACTGAAGTTTCCTCATATGCAGTCTCGCATATGGAATTAGTAGAATGCAGGATGCCATGAACCACAAAGCCTGCAGAATTTGTCTTGCAGATAACTGCGTTTTTGTTGCCATTTGTTTGAAGTATGTTGCCAATTGCCTTTGTTAGTCTGTTGTGAGGTAAGTCATCTGGGCAGTTGTATTCAAGCTTGCACCCAAGAATGTAATTATTTGAGAGGGTACGTTTATGGTGTACCCTAGGCATGCTAGAAGCCTTTTTACAAATGCCAGATGTTGAAGAAGAGTGTGCTTGTCCTCTGCTTGAATGAGACAATCGTCCAGATAAGGATAAATTTGAATGTTTCTTTGTCTGCAAAATGCAATTACTGGTGCCAGGCACTTTGGCTTATCTACTGCGCTCACGGTCTTTACAAAGGGCAGTGCAGAGAATTGGTAATGCAAAAAACCTGCTTTGAAGCAGAGGTATCTTCTGCAGGATTCCCTTATTGGGATATGCAGGTATGCCTCAAATCTAGAGTTACTAACCAAGCATTCTTGCCTAGCATAGGCAGTAGCTGTTGTAAAGTCATGATTTTGAATTTTGGAATGTCCAGGAATGCGTTCAGAATTGATAAGTCCAGTATTGGATGCCATGAATTGTCTTTTCTGGGTACCAGGGAAAAAGTCTTGAATAAAATCTTTGTCCTTTTTCCTTTTCTGGTACCGGTTGAATAGCCCCCATATCCATGAGGGACATGACTTGTTTCTGGGCCTCTGCTTACTGGTTTTGTGGCAGGTCCGGCCATCCGTTTGGAATTGGCAAAGTATGGAAATGAAATATGTACCCCTGGGATACTATGTTTAATATCCACTTGTCCTGGGTAATTAACTGCCAATTTTGAGCATGAAGTGCTAGTTTTCCCCCCAAGGGGGCTGCCAAAAGATAAGTGCTTGGAGATGGTAGAGGAAAAGTCATTGAGACTGCTTACTGTAGGGTTGTGCTTTGTTTCCTCCAGACTTGGAGGTGGAGGCACCCCATTTCTTTGACCTGGAAGAACACCGTGACTGATATCTGGAGCCTTTTGAGCACCTGGGTTTGCCCTGAGTGGCTCTGTTGGACACAGGAAAGGACCAATTTTTAGTAGGCCAGTGCCTACTGAACATGGATGGCTGCACTTGCAAGAAATATTTTACAGTTTGCATAGATTTAGCTTGGTCTTCCATTTTCTTCAAAACCTCTTCTGCCTTATTACCAGAGTATTATGCTGCAAAGGGACATCCAACAATTTAGCTTTAACATGATCAGGTAGATTTTGCTTCTTGAGCCAGGCATGCCTTCTAATCACAGATCCAGTAACCGTGGCCCTACAAGAGGCCTCCAAGGAATCAAAATCACATTGCAAAGTATGCTTTCCAACCTGTTCTGCTAAATGCAATAAATCCTGTAAAACTATTTTCCACACAATCAGAAATCAACATCATTTTCTGTTTCAGTAAGCCCATAACATGCTCCTGATATTTAAGCATATAAAACTGGCAGTTTAAAGCCCTGATTGCCAAGATTGCAGACATATAAACCTTCTTACCCCATCTATCCAGTGCCCTGGAATCTCTATCAGAAGGGGTAGTATTTTTGGCTGTAGAAGCCAACACCCTTGGGACCCTGAGAAATAGTCTCAAGATCAGCAGGATTTTTGAAAATAAATTTGTGGGAGTCAGGAACCCTGTAATATCAGTCGGGCTTACTAGGAGCCAGAGGCAGGGAATCAGGAGCCATGCTTGACTCCGAGAACACATCAACAATGTCTAATACAGGAGGTATTGTCAAAGGCCTATGCTGAGGAAGGAGGAAATCCCCAAGCCTCTTTTTTGATTCAAAGAAGTCCCAACTCTCCCAGTGAAAATGTTCCCTTACAGTATGCAAAGTCTCTCCAAAAGAGTAATCCTCAGGAGGAGATGTAGATGGGATGGATTCCTCTGCATCAGAATCCTCATAGGGTGCAATAGAAGATTCTTGATCAGAAGAGGAATCACAAAAAATGGAAACCTGATCTGAAGATTCATAATCAGTGCCTTGCCTAGGCCTCTTAGCAGGAGGGGTTGGGAACCCCTGATCAAAGGAATTAAATCCTCAGCCATTTTGATAATCTGTTTTTTAGGCATAGGGGCTTGAGCATGTGGCTCATGCATCGGTTTTTTAGACATAGAAACTGTTTGTGATCTTGTTTTTGTTACTGGCATCTGTTTAATGTAAAAATGTTGAGGCCTTAAAACCTCCTCAGAAGCCGGTGCCTGCTCAGCGGCTCTGGACCCATCCAAGGGAGAGATATCCACGGGTTCAATACTTTGCAAATCTCATGGCATACCGGACTCTGAACGGGTCTCGGTAGAGACCTGCGACTCAAAAGTAGTGGGTATTAGGGGTCGCAAAAGCTCCTCACTGAGTACCGGCAACTGGCTTTGGAGGAGCTTCGTCGGTTTTGGACCTCGACTGTCTATCTTTTTCCTTGCGTTTTTTGTGAACTCTGGTAGTCGGATTACTAACAGATGACATTTCAGGGTAGTTTAATCTTGAACCAAAATATTTAGAAGCAAAGATATACAGACGCTTAATAGTGAGTTGGTTAAATTTAGCACAAAACTGACAGCAAGGCACGCTGTGATCAGGGCCTAGGCAAGGAATACAGTACAAATTAAAATCCTTATGAGGTATTTGCTTCCCATAAGTAATGCAATTATTAACTTTTACTGACATAGGTAAGGAGCAAGAAAAAGTTTCCCCAAAGGGGTACTTAGCTTCAGTTTGAAAACTTCGGTTCTGAAACTCGAATACGAAAATTTCAGAAGTCTGCCGACCGGCACTTGCGAACTGCTTCTGCTTTGGGCACCGTGCGGCAAGAAAGACTGATTAAAATGGCGTCGGCTGCATGTTTTATACCCCTGATGACCTGACATCATGGAAGAGGAGACAGCAACCGACGCAGGACCCAAGACTGTTATTCAGGCCAACTGAGGGCAACCTGCTAGCAGATTACCAAAATGTAATGACTGCAACAGTGAAACACGAAGAACATCTGTACTATGTTCTTCATGTTTCACTGTTGCATTAGTACCAGCTATAAGGCCCTGCAAGACTGCAGTGGCAAAGCCAGCTCTGGATTTAGAGAAAATTGGCAAATGGTAATGCTTGGTGAAAGTATGTACAGAACTCCAAATAGCAGCTTCTAGGATGTCTCTGGTAGGGACACCTCTGAGAAAGGCTGTAGAGGTAGATGCAGCCCTGGTGGAATGGGGTCTAATCCCCTGTAGGATAGGTTTTCCATGGTGCTTATAGCAGAAATGAATGCAATGGCCTATCCATTTAGAAATGGTTTGCTTTGAAATAGCCTTCCCATCTGCCCCTGCAGCAAATGCCACCAGCAGTTGTTCAGATTTCCTTAGAGGTTTAGTCCTATCCAAGTAAAATCTAAGTTGTCTGTGCACATCTAAAGAGTGCAGTATCCATTCCCCTTTGTTCTGCAGATTAGAAAAGTAAGTTGGCAAATGAATGGGTGGCATGGTAGTTCCTTGTTTTGAGGGCAGGCCTCTGCCCACCAAAGGAATTCTAACTGTAGGCAAGGTATGACAGGAATCATTGCTTCTAGATCCTGAGAATGTTGACACCATAGGCTTTTTAGATACCATTGTAGTCTCCTCATATGCAGTCTTGTATATGGAATTAGTAGAATGCACGAGGCCATGAAACCCAAGGCTTGCAGTATTTGCCTTGCAGATGGCAGGGTTTTTGTGGCCACTAGTTTGAAGTAAGTGTCAAATTAATTTGTTTCTCTGGTGTGAGGAAAGCCATCTAGGAAGTTGCGTTCAAGCTTGCTCCCAGGAATATAATTTGTTGACAGGGTACCAGCTGTGATTTCTTTTCATTTATGGTGTACCCCAGACAAGTTAGCACCTTTTGTACAAATGCCAGATGATTCAGACGTATATGTCCTGGCTTTCTGCCTGAATTAGACAGTCATCTAGGAATGGGTATATTGGAATATTTCTTTGCCTGCAAAATGCAATGACTGGAGCTAGGCACTTTGTGAATACCCTGGGCGCAGTAGATAAGCCAAAGGGCAGTGCAGAGAACTGCTAGTGCATGCAGCCTGCTTTGAAGCGTAGGTATTTTCTGCAAGATTCCCTCATTGGGATGTGCAGGTAGGCTTCCTTTAAATCCAGTGTTGCCAACCAGGCATCTTTGCCTATCATGGGAAGCAACTGATGAAGAGTTAGCATCTTGAATTTTGGATAGATTTAGCTTTTTCCTCCATCTTTTTAAGAACAACTTCTGCTTTGTCGCCAAACAGGCGGTCCTGATTTAAGGGAGCATCCAGCAATTTAGTTTTAACATGATCTGGCAAAGATTGCTCATTAAGCAAAGCATACCTTCTAAGTACAGACCTGGTGACAGCAGCCCTGCAAGATGCCTCTAGTGAATCAAAACCACATTGCAAAGTATGTTTTCCAACCTGTTCAGCAGAATGCATTAAATCCTGTAAATCCTTATTTTCAGCACAATCGGGAATCAACATAATTATCTGTTTAAGCAATCCAATAATATGCTGCTGATACTTTAACATATGAAACTGGCAATTTAAGGCCCTGATGGCCAAGGTTGCAGAGGTGTATACCTTCTCACCCCATCTATCCAGGGCCCTGGAATCTCTATCGGGGGGGGGGGGGGGGGTAGGATTTTTGGCAGTAGTAGCCTTAATGCCTTGAGTCCCTGTGAAATGCTCTCAGGATCCGCAGCAGGATTTTTAAAAAGGAACTTGTGAGAATCAGGAACCCTGTAATATCTATCAGGTTTTCTGGGAGCAGGAGGTAAAGAGTCAGGGGCCAAGCTAGATTCCGAAAAGGCATAGTCAACAATATTTAGCACAGGAGGGATAGCTAAAGGCCTGTGTTGGGGCAGGAGCAAGAAATCTCCAAGCCTCTTTTTAGAATTGGAGTAATCCTTGCTTTCCCAGTGAAAATGCTCCCTAAGAGAATGCAAGGTTTCACCAAAAGAAAAATCCTCTGGGGGAGAAGTAGAGGGAATAGAGTCCTCTGCATCAGAATCCTCATAAGTAGACAAGGGTAAATTCCTGGTCATCAGAGGAGACAGAAATTTCAGAATCCTGGTCATAAGTATCATAAGCAAATTCAGTTTTAGGTCTCTTAGAGGGGGAAGGTTGGCTTCCGCTGATTAAAGTAATAAGGTCTTCAGCCATTCTTATTTGTTTTTTAGGCATAGAGGCCTGACCATGCGATCTGGGCATCTGTTTCCTAGGCATGATTTGAGTTTTAGGCTTAGAAGAAGAAGATAGCATCGGTTTAATATGCAAGTCAGTAGGCCTGAATACACCCTCAGATGCCGGTGCCTGCACAGCGGCTCCAGACCCATCCAAGGTAGAGACATCCGCAGGTTCCACAGTTGAAGCATCTCGCAGCATACCGGACTCTGAATGGGTCTCACTAGAGGCCTGCGAATCTGAAGTAGTGGGTTTCACGGGTTGTGAAAGCACCTCACTCAGTACCGGCGAACTGGTGACTAGCTTAGGAGAAGTGTCGTCGGCAGCGTTGGACCTAGGCGGCCTGTCTCTTTATCTTTGCGTTTTTTCAGAATGTCGGTAGTCTGGTGGTTTACCGAAGACATATCTGGATAATTGAACAGAGTACCAACATATTTAGAAGTGAAAATGTACCGACGACGACTAATAGTTTGTGGTTTAAACAAGGCATAAAACCGACAGCGAGTTATATCCTGGTCAGGGCCTAGGCAAGGAATACAGTACGAATTAAAGTCTTTATGAGGTATTTGCTTTCCACAAGAAAAACTTTGGTTCTGAAACTCAAACGAAAATTTCAGGAGTCGGCTGACCGGCACTTACAAACTGCTTCGGGCACTGCACAGCAAGAAAGACTGATGTAATGACATCGGCTGCATGCTTTATACCCCTGACTACCTGACGTCACGGAAGATGGGACAGCAACCGACGCAGGACCCAAAATTTTGATAATCAGGCTGACTGAGGGCTACTGCAAGCAGATAATCCAAATGTGATGACTGCAACAGTGAAAAACGAAGAACATCAGAATTCGTGGTGCAAGCCTGTTGCTATAAAAGTGCAGATGATTTCTGTTGTAGTGTGCAATAGGGATGTGAAGGTAAGCATCCCTTAGGTCTAGAGTTACCATGTATGCATCCTGGAAGATCATGGGCACTAACTTTTGTAGGGTCAGAATTTTGAAATTTGGAACAGAGAAATCTGTTCAACCTTGCCAGGTCCAAGATAGACCCTTCAGGTGCCTTCTTGTTTTGGGACTAGGAAAATCCTTGAATAAAAACCTTTTTTCTTTTTTCCAAATGAGCAAGTTGAATGGATACTTCTTGTAGCAAAGATAAAAAGGATAGGTGGTAAGAGACTCACCTGCACTGTTGGTGATTTTGGTATGCCTAGGAAGGGTGTGAATTTCTCTTAACTGAATGCAGTAGTCCCTTTCTATGATTTGAATGTCCCACTGATCCATGTTTTTCATCTTTGCAGGAAGGAGGAAGAGAGCCTTCCTGCCAGAGGGCTGAGGGAGGATAAACAGGGGTATTGGGCTCAGGGACTGAGGAAAATCAGAGTTTTGTCTCTGTGCTGGGTGGGCTCTTTGGAGCTGCCTGGTCTCTTTTGGTTCCAGTTGCCACCTTCTGGATTGTCTGACCCTATCTTGCTCTGTCTTGGGGGATAGGGCCATGGCTTGGAAGGGTAGTTCCTATTATACCAAAGTGTAGGTAAAGGTAAAACTCAGTGTTTTCCTTTTTGTCCAGATTTTTGAACATCTTTTCAGCTGGGGGTCCGAACAGGAACTCCTTGTCTAGGGGAGCATCCAGTAGCTCTGCCTTGACCTAATCTGACAGAGTCAGAGTCCTGAGCCATCCATGTGTGCGAGAATGACTAAGCCAGTGGTGACTGCTCTGTGTGAAGAGGGTATGATGCACTAGATGCATTTTAAGCAGCGTCTGCAAACCTGTAAGGCTGTTCTAGTTATCTCCTGAATTTCCTTAGACAAGGTTTTGTCAGTAACCATCTCTACCTTACTAATAATTTGGTTCTGAAGGAATTCTAATTACTTCAGCATATGAAACTGGCAATTAAGTGCCCTCATACTAAGGAGAGCTGAAGTATATGCCTTCTTGTCAAACCCGTCTAAAGTTTGCTTTCCCTGTCATTAGGCAGTGGATGTCTAGTTACAACCTTTGGCATCCCTTTATTGAATTCAGTAGAAACTGAGGGATCTGCTTCAGGGTTTTTGTAAAGGTGCTTGTGTGAGTCAAGCACTCTGTAAAACCAGTCAGGCTTTCTCTGAGCCAGTGGTACAGAACCAGAGTGTAAAGACAGGTCTTCAAAAATGTCAAGCACCACATGCATTGGGGGGACAGCTAGTAGTGTAGGTGAAGGTAAACTCAATTCCATACCGTGATCCTAAGCTTGTGGGAACTGTTTGCCTTCTCAGCTAAAAGCATCCTTGATTCTATGAAGGGTATATCCCCAAAAGGTAGGTCCCTGGGGGGGCACAGATGAGAGGGTAACAGAGTTAGAGTCCAGGTAAGTTAGGTTGGAAGGTCCTCAGAAAAGGGTAATTCCTGTTCTTCCTCAGAGCCTGAGGATTGTAAATCTTCTTAAAAGGTCACCTGCATAGGCCTTTTGGAAGGTGATGCTTCAGCAGTAGTGGCCTAAGTGTGACTGGGCTCCCTAGATATGAAATCAAACTTGTGGGGGATTTTCAAGAGGTTTTGGACTTTGGTATAAGCTGAAGTGACAGAGGGCTGAAGAGATGAAAGAGGAAGGCTGACAGTTCTTTTCAGTTTAAGAAACTTTTGTCAGTAAGCAGCGTTCAGTCAGTTGACCTTGACATCGGTCTGGATTTCCAAGGCTGAGGAACGCAAGGAGTCTCTCTCAATAGATTAAAGAATGAAAGGCATCTTCCTCAGTACCTGCAACACAAGCATCTGTAGCTGCGGGCCTAGTGACCACAGATCCTACAAACAATGTTGTGGAAGTGAACAGTAGGCCAAGAACCATGGTGGCCTCCCATGGGGTTGTACACCACAGGCCTAGAAGCCACCAGACCATGGGGTTGTGAAGGTGCCTTGATCCGAGTTGTCGATGGGCTTCATGGTGTCATCCAACTGAAACTGCGAGTGCACTGTATACACTGAAGTGCGTTGGACTGCACAGCTAGAAAGAACTGAAGATGGTGCAGAGGCTCTGCTTTTTTTATACCACGATGTTCAAATGTCAGTCTTCAGATGTTTGTCATCTAGAGATGTTCTAAAGACTCTGGAAATCAGGCTAGTCACAGGATTCTGCATGGCAGAAAGACCTAAGAATTAGTACAGCAACAATGACTGTGAAGAACATCTTTGCAGTGCTTATCAAAAATTTTTGTTCTTCCCCTTTTCGCTCTTCAAGAATACCATCACAAATGGTGGGACCTCAGAGCTGAACAGAAACATATATACCATTCTTACATCCCTCATCTAGACCATATTCACTCATATGCCCAGCTACCAGAAAAATTAATGGTCCATTTTCCCAAGTCCTTCATCTAAGCTGCAAACATTTCCAAGTGGTTGCTCAGACAGTGGGTGGTTAATGTGATGAAGTAGGCAGCTGGAAAGTGAAACAAAGATGTATTCTACCCTGTATTGTGAATGGTATGTTGTACAATGTCTACTGTCTTGGAACTGAACGGGCATAAGGCAGAGAAACATCCTGAAAGGATGCCTGCCAACCCATCCCAGAATGCAAGCACACACACAAGCTCTTGCATGGCATGTACACCTATGAACAACTTAAGATGATAGCCAATTTACTTATGGCATATGCTCGGGATGTGGGAAAAACCAAAACACCAGACACAAATTAATTTGGGAAACAAAGGGCGTGCTGACTTCACACAGAGGGTACACAAAAGAGAACTGAAGTGGAGAACCAAGCACTAAGAGGCAGTAACCTTAACTGCTGTGCTACTCAGTATTTAAGACATGCTGTTTGCATACAGATGCACTGTACTAGATTCACAAAGTTAACCTACACTTGACAAACAGCACTGCCAGAATTAAATACAGTGGTTACTATTCCTCAATAATTGCAATTTAAACTGCCCAATAGTTTATATTATGGCTGCCCCTCAAAAAAATTGAGTTTAAGGATTCTATAAATGAAGACAAACAGTAATGTTGTCCGGATAGGAAAACTGACAGCTGTAAAACTTATGATGCAATGTGATTATTACATGATGAATGTTGACTGATGGGAATGAAAGGAAAAAGTGAGACTAGAAAAGGCATTTTTATATAATGTAAACACCTTGCCCCATCTGATTCCTTCCCATCCAGATGCAAACATGTCAGTGGGATTAGAGGTGGTATATTTGTGCCATTTTTGTGCTCTAGCTGGGCAAAAAGGATCACCAGAGGTTCCAGAACACAAAGTGCTATGGAGGGCTAATTCCCAGCGATTAAGGCCAAATACTGTAAGTTGCTTTTCTGTGCATTATGAGAGTCTTGAGGAAAAAAGACAAAGCAGGTGAAGGACATGTGGAATAGGGTAATTATCCCCACCTCAGGATGTCCAAGAAAGAAACAGAGGGATGGTGGTGTGAGGTAACTGGAACTCACAACAGTGAAAATATTACAGCATCTACAATTAAGGCAAGCTCCAATCACTGTACTATGTTTATCACAATGTTCACAGCTGTAGTTAAAACTTTTGGGAGACTTCCAGAACTGAAGGACCAATGGGTGACTGGCCCTGAAAGAGGGTTGTAGATAGCAGGCCATGACAAAACTTGCCCTGGCTCTAGAAACAATACGTAGACTATAGTATTTTGAGACATTATGGATTATTGACCAGGTATGTGCTTCCTGGATGGGCTGGGTACAAACCCCTTTGAGGAAAACAGTAGTGGATGCAGTAATCTTAGTAGAATGGGCTCTAGCATGCTGAAGGATAGTATCATGGAAAGAGTAAAAAGCAAATGCAACGTTCTAGCTATTTAGATAGTATCTGCTTGTTCACAAGCTTTTCCTTCTTGTCCCTGGCAAGGGAGATAAACACCTGGTCCGATTTTCTAATTTGTTTACAGTTTTGTTCAAATAAAAACACAGTTGACTACAAATACCCAGGGAGTGTAAAATCTCTTCACCCTTGTTACTTGTGGAACTGGGAAGAAAACAGGGAGGTGAAAAGCCTGGTTCAAGGATAATTTTGCTACGTTGGAATTATGGTAAGAGTATTATTCAATATGATCCTATCCTTATGGAAAATCAATAAGGTCTCTCGTACAAGACAGCCTGCAGCCCCAAAACCCTTCTAGAGGTTAACAATGACCAATAAAAGCATTCTAAGAGAAGTGCTTGTGGGGTGCATAAGCAGAGATGAATCAAACTTTTCCAATACAGAGCTTAAGTCCCATGGTGGAGCAATCCTTTTGTTGGGTGATCTCAAATGCAGGACCCCTGTTAAGGAACTGTTTGGAAAACTGTGAATATAATTGGGAAGGGGGGGGGGTCAAATGACTACTAGAGTCATAGGATAGTCTTACACAATAAAAATCTGACAGGTAGGGATAGCCAAAGATGCCTGTACTGCATTTGAATTCTGGTATCTACTGAGGAAACATAAGAAGAATATTTTCCATTTAATTACATAAAATTTCTGGCATTTGGTCTCCTAGCCTCCCTCACTGTTCAGCATGCCCTCCAAGTTAATGATTGTCTTGCAGGAATGAGGTGGGATTTCAGGGAGGGAAGAGAGAGACAGACGCAAACTGTACAGCCTTCTGAATTTCTTCTAGGGAAATTGCTCAAATCAGCAGACATCCAGTTTGGTGATAGATGTTAATGTTTTTGGTCCTAACGATAAGCAGTTGCTGGAATTAGATGCATGCAAATACTCTAGGTGCAGCTGACAAGCCAAAGGATAAGAGAAAAGTGATAACAGGCATCCCTTACCTTACAATGAATACCACACACTTGTCTGTACCCACAGACAGTGGGAATGTAGAGGTAGTCATCTTTTAGATCCAATGAAACAAGAAAATCCTGTGGGAGTAGAAGAGGTGGAATGTTCCAGAGAAACAGCTTTTTAGAAATTTGTTCAAGCTTTCACATATATAATGCATGTCTCCAAGTTCTCAGCTTTGACAAATCTAACAGAAGCCTCTAAGTTCCTTTTCTTTGAAGTAGGAATACCACATTCTTTCTCCTTTTGGTACTCTACTGTTCCCTGTGCCTGGAGATTTTCTATCAGGGGTGGAACAAGCCTACCTGTTCCTCTGAAAGAGAAGGAATTCCTGAGAAACTCAGTCTAGGGATAGCCTTCAACAAACTGACAGCAAGTCTCAAGATTTCATCACGGACTCCTTTGGTCCTGAAAGATCTCCTCCCATTCTTTTGTAAAGTGACTTGTATGTTCCCTTCTCCTTGAGGGGATAGGAGGGTGTGGAAGGGGAGATTATGGCTGACGTAGGACTTTTGGGAGGGATAAACTTGACTGCATCATAGCTGCGTCCTCTGGTTACTCTGACCCCGAGGACTTCCAGACTTATCCTTCTGTACCCATTTGCCACTTTTCAGTAGTGGATTTTCTTACCCTTTGCATTTCTTGTGCTTCACATAAAGGGGGGTGGCTTTTGATAAGACTTTCTGCTGGGGACTTAACAAGATTACTGCACAGTGATCAACAGCTTAATTTCTGCTCGCCTAGTGTGAAAAAACAGAGCCAGAGGCTAGTACTTCTGCTAGGTTTAGTACAAGTCAGTTACTGGCTAGTGGATGCCAGCAATGAAGAAAAAGAAAATCAACTAGAAAGGGTAAAAAGAAAACAATGACTGGGAAGAATTCTTTAGCTGTTAAGCAAAATGCAGTTCAGACTTTAGCCACCACTTGTATCAAAGCTGATGTACTCAGAGGTGATTAAAATACATGGAACATTGATGGAGTATGTCACCTCAAACAACAAAGGCTGGAACAAATGTAAGCTTTAAACAGCTAATCAGATGGACTGATGAAACTGCAAAAATCCAAGGGTGAAATGAAGAAAAGCAAAAAAAAAAAAATGTTAAGAGTTAGAAGATGGAGCACACAGAAAACCTGAAAGTTTTCTACTGTAGAGAGAAACCGGAAGGCACAGAGTGTATTAACTTTATAACACAGATAAACAAATGGACTAGTATTCCACAACAGGATTTGTTAACTGAAAGGGCACTTTTGAGTGTACGCTCCAAACCTGTCCATGAGAAAGCAGACAAGCTCTATGTTAGTAAAGATGCAATCATGCCAGCAGAAAGAGTTGATGCTGACAAAACTATGACAAAAGGCAAAGTATTAAAAATTGGAGACAAAAAAAAGTATGGAAAATGATTACTAACTATACACCAGGCAAAAGAGAAGCACATTTACCCCAGCAATCCAGGAATGTTGAGTGGCAGGTGAGATTCAAGTTGCTGTATCCAGCTGTCTTCAGAACACATTCTCCTAGAATATTAAAGACATTTTTTGATGCAGAACAGGCTAAGGAGAAAATACAAAAGTTTGTCCAACAACAAATGAGACATCAAACAAAAGGGGACTATGATTCACATTCTTCTAGCAACAAAAGTTAGAGAGGGACTGTCAGTGAAACCTTTTCCAATGTTTCAAAGGAAATGCTTGAGATAGAAAAGGATGGGAGTTAACTGGAAGAATCAGGAGTACCTTGGACTTGAACCAGAGTCTGGTGATAGCAGATGGAAATGTACAGGAAGACCAGCAGCAACACTAAATTAGTGAATAAATGTGAGACTATAAAGCATCAATCATACTTGGGAATTGTGGCTTTGTAAGAAAAAGTGTCTAAGAAAAAATGGACTTTTAGTTGACTGTTAAACCTGTGGGTAGACTGAAAAGCACATACCCCACTTCATGTCATTAATGTTTTAGAAAAACACAAAAGAAAATACTTCAGAGTAAAACAATTTTTGTAGAAAACATTTCAGGATATAAATTGCATTTTATATAGTAAAGCAGTCGTGTGTAGTCAGAGAAATGTAAAATGAGGTGGAGAAGCGGAGTCTTTCCCGTGATTGTTGTATGTGGTAAGGGTACTAAAGTCAACAAGTATTTTTTTTTTTTAGTTCAAGGAAAATAGGCATTGCAATGTAAAAAGAGAAGAAAGTCTAGAAAAAAGCATGTTTAAATTAATACACTGCAAATGCACAGATAACACATGTAGAATTAAAATGTTTTCTCTTACTTGGATAGGTGAATGTCTGGGATAATACTCTTGGCTTAATCTAAAAAAACGTTCTTTTGTGAGCATGCAAGCTTGAAAAATAAGAAAACATGGTGAATGTATTCTCTTTCATTTAGCAAATAAATGTTCAACGTTAGTTGAGAAATCTGCAGCAGAGGGCAGTTGTACATTCATTTTTATGCTTCCATGGAGACAAGCTGACTACAGGTGCTGGCAGTAAACCTCAAGAGTTCTGAATACAGTTGCCAAAGGAAAAGTAAAATGTACAAAGGCAAGCAGGATGGTTAAAAAAAAAAAAAAAAAAAAAAAGATTGAAATCAATGAAAGTGAATAAGAGATGGCAGCTTCTTGGGTAGCCTAAATATTTCAATGCTTTACTAGAACAGTATATAATTTAGTTTTATTTAAAGATAGCCAGTGCACATTTGCTTAAGGCTAAAAGTTAATATTTTCTGAAGCATACAAGCTGGTTTTCACATCTAGGAGGGGAATACAGCAGAAAATCTCAGCTTTGATCACAGGCTCTATGTGTGATTTAGCATGAACAATCTTAATTTTAGGTTAGGTAATCCCAAACACCCAAACTATTGATTTGAGACAATTGTTCCTATTAGGAGGATTAAACTTCATTATTTGAACATAGTTGGGTTTTGTTTTGTGACAATGGGTTATGGTTGTGTTTTTCTGTTTTAATGAAAACCCTCAAAAAAAAAATGTTTTGAAAAATGTGATAGTTTCAAATGGAAATGACAAGAAACAACTGTACAAAAGATTAACGTGCCAAACATTAGTAGCTGCATGTAACAAATAAAATGGAAATAGACATTTAAATACGCTATCATGCATAACAAGTTATTATTCCTACCCATCATAATGGATGCACTATCCATATTATTTTAGAACATAAATGGTCTCACAGGTATAAACAGAAAGGTAAGAATATTGAATTATATTAAGAAATGCAAAATGCAAATAGCAATGCTGCAGGAGACACATTTGTAAAGAAAAAGTGAATTTGATAAAGAAAGGATTTCAAGAAAGAATCAACAGAATACCAGAGATAAAGGAAAAGGGGACTACTTGTACTAATTGCTAGAGTAGCTCCAATACTGACAGAAGAAGGAAAAAAGAGAATTGTAGATTTGTGGTAGTAGGGAACAGAGTAAATAGATTTTTCTGAGAAGGACAATTGCAATTAGAGGTACAGGCAATAAGCAAGATAGGGTTGGAGTTTACTGGAGAAAACTGGCAAAGAAATCAAGGTATTGACAGCAAATAAAGTACAGTTGTGTAAAATCTTACCATAACGATACTTGTCATCCTGCTCACTGTTGCAGTATTCATAACATGAGGGATTCCCTGCTTAGGGCGATCCAACATCTGGCCAGTATACCAAAGCCTTTTACTACTTACAAGTATGTGGTACGTTACATGTATGCTCCTCATGCATGTAGGGCACAAAAGTGACATCCACACTTACTACTCAGAACTGAATGCCCCAGGAGGAACACCAGTCCAAGGAACAAAAGAGGTAAACTGTACAGCCAAAAGAAAAACAACCAGGGGAAGGAGGGAGGGACAGAATACTGTAACAGTGACGCGAAGGACTTGTTATAGTAAGATTTTACACAATTATACTGTGTTCTTCTGTTCTACTGTTGCAGTATGCATAGTTGCTTAGGAAGAAACATGGGAGAAGGGCCAGTAGAACTCTCTAAAAAACATGAAGAATGGCTCTAGCAAAGCCAGCTCTAGATCTGGAAACTCCATTCAACTTGTAATGTTTGCTACAAGTATGTACAGAAGTCTAAGTAGCTGCTTCAAGAATGGAGTTTATTTACATTTGTTTACCCGGTAGTGTCCGACTGGGCTAGTAGCCCATTTTCAGAGGAGACCCTGGGAGAAAAGCTCCAAAGACAGATAAACAAATACAGAGTTACATAGATGTTCATGAAATAAAATGACATTACAATAAGTGTAAGTTTAACAAAAACAGTGAAAAACAGATTAAAAATAATACATCATAGGAATGAACTTGTATACCACAGAAATCTTGATAACTGTGTGAAAAATTGAGACAAACAGCAAGTATGCCTCAAAGAGATTTGTGCACATGTAGAGCTAATACAGTGAGTAAGAATGAGAAATTATGAAGTAGTGAAGTAAATGAATCTAAACAGTGAAGAGATGATCAACTATAACCTTTAAGAATAGAGACAATCCACTATAAAGAAATAGATGGGTGTAGTTGAGGACACAGTAGAAGTTAGTTCCCAAATCCTTGAAATAAAGCACAAGAAGAAGCCACACCCCTAGTAGAATGAGCTTAAACTTGATAAGGAAGGCTCTTTCCTCCTTGAAAAACATAACAGAATGAAATAGCCTTAGAAATCCAAGAAGAAATAGTCTGCTTAAAAAAAAAAAAAAAAAAAAAAAAAGACTATCCCAATGACCTGGGATGAAAAAAGAAAAAGCTGATCAGATTTCCGGATAGTCTTATCCAAATAGTTGTCTATACACATCCAAGGTATACAGCACCTTCTTACTAGCAGAGTGTGGAGAAGGGGAAAAATGGGCAAGTAAATTGATTAAGTGACAACTCATTCACAACCTTGGGCATGAAAGAAGGGTTAGCATGCAAGGACGCCCTGTCTTCATGAAAAGCAAAAAATATGGGCTTGAAGCTCAGACATCCATCTGGCTGAAGTCAAAATTAACAAAACAGTCTT
The DNA here is from genome assembly GCF_019279795.1 of Protopterus annectens. NCBI lineage: Eukaryota > Metazoa > Chordata > Ceratodontiformes > Protopteridae > Protopterus > Protopterus annectens. Next base: position 1,117,761,281 of record NC_056728.1, read on the forward strand.
CCAAGTACAATATTGCAAGGAAGCTGAAGCCGCAGGCTCAAAAGGATCAAGTTAAGATCCCAAGGAGGAGGAACAAGCTTCCTGGGAGGTCTAATGTGAAGGATGCCTTTGAGGAATTGAGAAGCCTCAAATCTAGAGGCTAAATGAGGAGATAAAGGCAGACAAGCAAAAATAGCTGACAGGCAAGCCTTGACAGAGTAAGCCAACCCAGCATTGAACAATACACAAAATATGATAGAAGCACTGGGACATCCACAGTTAGTGGATCCAGGTTACATGAAAAACACCAAACCTCTTCCATTTCGATAAGTAGGATTCCAGTACTGGCCTCCTGCAGAACCCTAAGCATGTCCTCGGAGAAAAGGTGTCTGAAAGTAATCAAAACCCTATCACCCACAGAGTCATATGCAGAGCAGAGAGGTGTGGATGAATGAGAGATTCTTTGTCTTTTGTGAGAAGGTCCACACTGTGAGGTAACTTGTGATGACTGCCCTTGGCTAAATGCAGAAGAGGGAATCAATACTGTCTTTGCCAAAAGGGAGTCCCCAGCAATACTTAGTTTGCCCTGCTGAATCTTGAACAGGACTTTTGGAATGAGAGTAAAGGGGGGCACATAAAGAAACATCCACTTTCAAGAAGCAGACAGGGTGCCCACCTTCCAAACCAGAGGACCTGGGACTCTGGCACAAAATTGAGGAAGTTGTCTGTTCAGAGGGGAGGCAAATAGATTTACTTGAGGAGCACGCCACTGGTGGACAATGTCCAGAAATGCATCCCTGTGAAGCATCCATTCGTGAGATTTAGTCAAGGACCTGTCCAGAGTGTCTGCCACATAATTCTGATTGGAGGATATATATACTGCCTGAAGAATGACATGGTACTGAACTGCAAGTTGCCATGCCATGATAGCTAACCTGCACAGAAGACAAGATGCTGTCTCCCCGCAATTTGTCTACATACCAGGGGACTGTTGTATTGTCTATACACAATTTGAGAGGTCATGGGAGGAAAAGATGATGAAAGGTTTGAACAGCCATCAGAAGCGCTCTTATCTGTTTGATGTTGATGTGCTTCTTGAGAAGGGGACCAAATCCCTTATACCTTCAAGGAAACAAAGGCTGCTCCCCAATCTGCATCTAATGCATCTGAACAGCTCTTGAGAGTGAAGACAAGTATGCAAAAGAAGGCCTGGGTTCACAGACATCTGCTGAATTCACCAACGAAGTTCCTTCTTTACAAAGGGAAGGAAAGGAACCAAGTAGTCTAGAGGATGTGCATGCTGCATCCAAACACCACTGAACTTCCTCATATGCAGTTTGGCCAGAGGTAACACTGGAACGGTGGATGCCATAAAAACCCAGAAGCCTCAGGAACTCCCTGGCTGTAACAAAGCATAGAGGAAGAAGATTTTGAAAGAAATGAGGGACAGTGCCTTCAGAGTAGGCAGAGAGGCCAGCATAAGGTCTGTCTGTATCCTGGACCCCAGGAAAAGATGATCCTGAGAAGGAATAAGAGAGGATTTTTTTGAAATTGATTGGGAATCCCAAACTTTGCAGAAGCAAAATGATAAAGCATAGGTTCTGCAGCAAGATTTCTGCAGAAGCTGCCTGAAGCAGAAGATTGTTCAGATATGGGAAAATGTGCATGCCTCAAAGCCTGCAGAAAGCAATTACAGGAACTAGACATTTGGTGAATACCCTTGGGGCAGCAGAAAGGCCAAAGGGCAACACAAAGTACTGAAAATGTGAGGAAGCAAAAGAGAAACAAAAACTTCCTGTAAAGTGGTGAACAGGAATGTGAAAGTAGGCATCCTTGATATCCTGCAGGGCCATGAAAGCCTGAGGAAGAATGAGAAGGAATAAAGTCTGATGCGACAATATACAAAAAGAAGGAATCTTCAGGAAAGTGCTGAGGTGTGAAAGATCCAGAATTAGTCTCCAAGGACCATCCTTTCTAGGCACAAGAAACATTCTGTAAACCCTCTTCCTCTGGGAGCCAGTGGAACCTCCTTAATTGTTCCCTGATTCAGCAATTCCTGAAGCACCTCTGAAAAAAACTGCAGCTGTTCCTGAGGTGGTTGAGGAATGCCTGTGAATGAAGGAAGATATTTCCAGGCCATGAAATACCCTTGTTGAATAACGGAAAGAACCCATGTGTCTTGAGTTATGTTTTCCCAAACTGGAAGAGACTAAGAAAGAGGAAGAGGGCTGTAACAAGTGAGGTAGTCAGACTACCTGGTTTGTCAGGAAAAGGCTGCTTCTGGCCAGGAGGAGCCAGAAAAGCCTTAGCTGCAGGAGCTCTTCTACCAACCTCGTTATTCTTATATTGGGTGGGCAAGCCTGTTTATGAATATAAGGTGTCTTGGAAGGACAATTTCTTTGAAACTTCGGCACAGGTGTGACAAAAATAGGTTTCAAATCCTGTAACTCCTTGCATTTCGCCTGCAAGAACTTAATCAGCAGCAGTACCAAACAAAGCATTACCATCCAGAAGAGCATCCATTAACAAATTTAATGCCATCTGGCAATGGTTGAAGCCTTAACCAAGAGTACCTCCTCAAAACAGAACCTGATGCAGCTGCCCTGGTGGATGCTTCTGCTGCATCACAGCTGCACTTAATGGAATGGCATGCTGAGAGGAAGTCCCTAACTGGGGTATGCATCTTTCCTTCTGAATCTGGAAGGTCAGAAACAACTTGAGTGGCCTGAGAAAGGAGAGCAAAACATATCTGGTCATATGAGCTTGGCAATTAATAGCACAGAAAGCTAGGGTGACAGAGGTGCAGACCTTCTTGCCCAGCCTTTCCATAGTCCTGCTCTCCTTATCAGAAGGAAGTGGATGGCAGTAGTCTGGAGGGTTTATCCAAAACCACAGCAGGGTCAGCTTAAGGAAACTTGAAAAGAAATTTGCTGTCCTCTGACACTTTATAAATGTGGTCTGGCTTCTTAGAGGCAGGGGGCTGAGAATCTGGAGCCTGGGACGCAGAAGACAATGCATCCAGTAAAGCAGACAAAACTGGCAGAACACAAGGGGAAGGAGACTCCCTTTGTACGAGCTCAAAATCTCTTCTGCACATCCGAATCCTGTGAGCAATCGCACTTGAAACCCCCCCCCCCCGAATCCTGTGAGCAATCACACTTGAAACCCCCCCCTCATTTTAGCAACAGTTTCCCAAATACAATCTCTTCTATAGGGGATTCTGTGCCATTAGATTCCTCTTCTGAAGATGCATACTATTAAAGGAGATGAAATCTTGGTGGAGTACACTAAGGATTCATCACTTGAAGATACTTCATTCTTAGAATATTCCTGTTCTCCAACTCTCTTCTGAGGGAAAGATGTCCAAGGCAGGGAAGGGACAGATGCACTGGAAGGAGGCTTTAAAGTCATAATGGCATTAAATAAGCAGTGGGGTAAAATTTTGCCATTCACTTTGAGGGTCTCTGGGAGCAGAGAGAGGTTTAATCTTTTTTAACTGCACACTCACCTTATGAAAGCTGGTTTGGCCTACTAACTGTAGTCTGAACTTCCTCCTTAACCAAAATTTGAGGATCCCCCTAGGGCCTTCAGAGATAATGAGTTTAGGTTCCCCCTGAGCATCTGAAGAGGACATCTGCAGAGCTTCCAAGGACGTGCTCATATTGGGATCCATAGTGGTCTCTGAAGCAGTCCCAACTGATGAATCTGACCCAACAAGACACCTCTCCTGGCCATCATCCTTGAGAGAGACATCTTATGTAGGAGGTGCAACAGAAAAGTCAGACCAAAGCTTTTTTGCCTTTACCTTCAAAGACGGCTTGACCTCAAGCCCAGATGTTCCCTCCATATCGTCTTTTGCCAAGCATTTTATTAATTTGTATAGTATGTATAGTAGTAGTATTGTAAACTGCAATAGCCTGACATTTGAACAAGTAACCCTTGTAAAAATTCCCAAAATTGTATACCGTTGGTCTGTCTTTCCTGCTAAACATAAGTGGAATTACAGTGCTGAGTGCAATTAACATTAAAATTAATGTACTGAGTACAGATTTTAGGCCCTTACATTCAACTTATCTCTGGTGTGGTGTCTTGAGTCAATCAGGGTATTCCTTGTAACCACCACTCCCACTGCCTTCTCTTTTCCCCCACCCCCTTCTTTCCTCAAACAGGTTAAACTGCTGCAATTCAGTACAGGCATCATTTTCAAATCTAGGTGCTTAGGATTTCCTTCTCTTCCCCCCTTGGCTGACCTGGTGTGACAGTGTACGTTTCTTCATTGTATAGATCTTTTACTGTTTTTTATGTAACTGAATGACCTGCTGCTAAATTCTGGTTCTGCACAGACTGCTCTATTTTTTTCAGAGGCTCTATAAGTAGCTAGTGACTTTACTGAATTTCTGTGGTAATATTTGTGTTTAAACTGAACCTGTACCTAGAGAAAGTGTATAATCAGAGCTCTTCCTTGCTGCATGTGTTTTTTAATGTTTAAATTGCACACACACACATTGAAGAAGAGCTTTTATGACTTGAATAACTTGGGCTAGCTATACCTGAAGTGCTTTTACTGGCAATTTTCCAGTTGTACAATTGTGAATAATTGATTTAGTTTTTCTGGTACATCTTTAAAATCTGGTAAGTGTTTATTTACTGCATTGCTCTCTTGCTTAGGTTTCTTAGCTATAAATCTTAGTTCATTCTGAAGTATGCTACTTTACCCCCCCCCCCACCACACCTTTCTGAATGCATTATTATATAATAACTGCCTATTGTTGCCTTCATGCTTACCCTAGAATCTCTGCTTTTCTCTTTTTCTAGTTGAACTCTACAGTTCCCTACAAAACGATGTCTACAGGACTGCAATCAGTTTCTCTGAACATTAAACAGAGTAGGTTACACACACAAAAAGCATTTGTTAAGCTTTCACTTACAGTGCTTTGTAATTAAGCAGGTCATCATATTGGTCAGCCATAGGGCTCTTTGTTTCTACTTGAGTGGTTGCCTCCTTCCCCTGTACCTGAAGTAAATTGACTCTTACATTAAGAGCTGTAATACTTACCTTCTAGCTTTAGGACACCTTAGGAAACCTTGTAAACTGCAATAGCCCCGCTACGCTCGGGCTCTCTTCGCTCCCCTCCCTGCCCCCAATTTCCTCCCGCCCCCAGTACCTCTAAATTTATAGTACTATAGCCACTCCCCCACTTTCTAGATCCTATCTGCTCTCATCTGGGATAATTCCACCCACCCCCATTCTACTACCTACATTTTAATAGCACCTATTAGCTTTCATCTGGCATTCTGCCATCCCCCTTCCAGTACCTTTACCTCACCACTCTATCTTCTGGTGTTGCATCACCAGGTAAAACAGTTCCTTAACTCACTAGCTGAATCACAGATAATGATATACTCCTCTTTACTACCCCTCTTGTTCACACCATACCTCCTTACCTTGTATGAAAACCAGTTTCTCATGGGATTTCAGGTCCCAAAAGGCCATACTATCACCCCAGCTGTAAATCCTTCCACCTTCAACCATACTTACAGTACCAGATCCTATCCAACATCTTGTTCAGTCTATCAACATCTCAACTCCAGGCACATTAGCTCTAGATCCAAACACTACCACAAACTAATAAACAAATTCCTGAAATTCATCACCAAGTATAGACTCAACCTAATACTTGGTGGTGATATTCACCCCAACCCTGGCCCACTCACTTCAGATACACATACCCCCTCTACTTGTAATCTAAGCTACAAACCTACAATTAATAGGCCAACTAACTCTCTCCTAGTCTGTCATCTCAATATTAGAAGCTTTAATAACAAGGTACATGAATTGCATGCACTTCTGGATGTCCACTCCCCTGAGATTCTCTGTTTATCTGAAACCTGGTTAAAACCTAACACTAAAGATAATGAAGTGTTACCACCTGGGTACAACATACACAGGCTGGATCGTGCTTCGAAGAAGGGGGTGGGGTAGCTGTACTCATCTGAGTTGAATGTCACCATCGATGTAATACAACCTCCTCAGATTAATAACTCAGAGATTCTTGCCACCAAATTGCAACTTAATAAAAATAAATGCATTAATATCATCTGTATGTACATTCCCCCAGGTAACAATATATCTACATTTGAAGATATCCTGCACTGGCTATCATGTCACTACCCCCAAGACACCCTACTACTTGGAGACTTTAACATAGACTGGGGCACTTGTTCCTCAGAATCCCCAACCACCCATATTAACCTGCATGCATTTACACAAATCATATCCACCCCTACCAGGATAGGTAAACCCAACCAAAAAGAAAGTATACTTGACTGGGTACTCAAACAGTCACCCCCAACTGTGTACCTCTGGTACCCTCCTTAATGGCCTAAGCAATCACCTTCTCACATATGTAATTAAGCACAAAACCATTAATTCCCAACAACCCTTACTCAGAAAGGTTAGAAACAATAAAACCTTTGACCCTGCCAAATTCCAACAAGAACTAAACTCATGTAATTGGTCTATTCTAAAACACCTCCCCTTAGAGGAAGCAGTAGCATACTTTAACAAATTCCTTGAGATCCTTGATTCGCATGCACCTGTTCGTTCAGAGAGAACCAAGGCAAAAACTGCACCATGGCTTTCTAGAGAGTCTAAACTCAAAATTACCCTTAGAAACAAAGCATGGGCTTTATGGCATTCTTCTAAAGACCCTCAAGATTACATTAAATACAGGCAATCCAGGAACGAAACCAAAAAATCAATTTTACAAGACAAAAAACAATACTACTGTAATTTACAGACAGTAAATCAAAATAACCCTCAGAAGTTTTGGGCAGGTTTAAATAATCTACTACATCCTGGACAAACTTCAACCCCAATCCCTGCTACTACTATTGATAAAACCGCTGAAGATGTTTCTGATGGTTTTAACAAATTCTTTACGGAGACAATTCAAGCCCTAGCTAGCAGACTACCTCCTAGCTCCCCTGGTCCTGAAAGTAGCACCCCTAGGAAACCTACTTGCGTTCAGCTTCCAACCAGTCGCCACTTCACTTATCAGTACCTTGATCAAAAAATTAAAACCCACTACACTTTTTGCTGATCAACTCCCTGCAGAGTACCTACAAAAATCAGCTGATGCTATTGCTTACCCAGTCTCAATACTAATCAATCGAACCATAGTAGAAGCTAAAATTCCCACCATCTGGAAAATATCCAATGTAATCACACTTCACAAAGGAGGCAGCTCTACTGAATTCTCCAATTATAGGCCAATAGCTATACTCTCTCCACTTGCAAAGATTATGGAAAAATTTATTCATAGACAACTCAAGCACCACCTAATCCAAAATCGCCTTATGGCAGACACTCAGCATGGCTTCCATCCTCATCACAGCACTACTTCAGCCCTCCTAGCCTTTACTAACACCATAAACCATAATTGCAACAATAATTATATATCCTCAGCCCTCTTTTTGGATCTTTTCAAGGCATTCGATATGGTTGATCACCAACTTTTAATCCATACCCTGCAAACATTCTGTCTAGATACTGGAGCCCTCCAATGGTTTCAATCCTACCTGAATGGTCGACAGCAGGCTGTCTTCTGGCAGAACAAACTCTCTAACCTTCTATCCAACACCCTTGGAGTACCACAAGGCTCTATACTAGGGCCCTTTGCTGTTCTCCATCTTCATTAACGACCTTTATACTGTCCTCCCAAAAGTCAGCTGTATCCAATATGCTGATGACTCTACTCTGATTTGCTCAGTCACATCTCCAGTAGAGTAGCTGACCACCTTTAATATAATAGAAAACTGGCTTTCTGAACATCATCTGATCCTAAATCCCAAAAAAACTAAAATGCTGTTATTTTCACCAACACGTAAGGTCCTACCGCTTTCACCTTTACCATAAAATCAAATGATGGCACAATAATCTCCCCTGACCCATCTACAAAACTATTCGGTGTCATCATAGACAATAATCTAAAATTTGACCTACATGTTAACCAAACTATCAAAACCATCAATAAAAAACTAGGGACACTTTACAGAATAAAAGCCTTCCTAACCCCTCCAACTAAAATTGCCATAGCTCGCTCTCACCTTCTTTCAACCCTTCTGTATGCACCCCCTCTACTCTCGAATTTAAACAAGACTGTCCTTAAACTCTCAATTTGCTACAACTACATTGCCAGGTTTGCCACTGGGCTGCCTTTTAGGACACATCATTGCATCAATCTAAATTGGGTGGCTTGAACTACCCAGCCTAATCCAGTATAACCAACTGATTATGGCCTATAAAATCCTCTATAATGCGGACAATACTCCTGCACTTAAAAATATTATCACCCCCTATAACAATCCCAGACCGCTTCGATCCTCTAACAAACTACTAATTCAGACTAGCAAAATTAATAACACAGCCAGTGATTCTCTCTTTGCAAACTCTAAGTAGATCCTGGAACTCTCTTCCAGCTGACATTACCTTACTTTCCACCTTAGGTCAATTTAAAACTAGACTCAAACAACATTTGTCACTTAACTGGCTATGTCAATGTATCAAGCCTGGCGAACTCTCTCTAGAATGTGTAAAAATATGTTAACCAGTTTACTGTGCAATTTAATTTAATCCTGACTTGTGCTCAGGATTAACTGTAACCTGTGGAACTTGTTTAACTTGCTTACTTATGTAATCTCTGTAAATAGTCTGTTTTGTAATACGTAATGCTGGTATTATGTAATGCTGTATCTGCTTACCCTTGGAGCTATTCTCCCCGGGCCTCCGCTGAAAATGGACATGCATCCAGTCGGACTATCCCGGTCAACAAATGTAAAATAAAAAATAAAAATAAAAAATTTTAGAAGCTGATTTTCAAGGTAACTAGCTAGAGATAAAAGCCAACTATATAATGTCTTAGGCACAAAGGCCTGACAAATGGCACAAGATTTATGATTATGGGTGAGCCCTAAACAAAACAAGCACTGCTCATGACTATCCTTATGGGGAATCTGTCTCCCACACTGACATTCTTGGATAACATGGGAAAAAACTCACAAAAGCAATAGCAAAAAGAAAGAAACCCCAATGGGGAAATTATCTGAAACAGCTTGATACACCAGCAAACAACTCAGGTGAGCAGACAATCTAAGATTGTGTTCAGACTGGTAGCAGAGAAGTTCTGAGGATAGTACATGTGGATGTTGCTTTTATGCCCTACATTCACGGTGTGATGCACCACATACTTGTAAAGTAGTAAAAGGCTTTGGTATAGTGTACAGACATTGGGTCTTCCCTAGGTGGGAAATCCCTCATGTGATGAATACTGCAATAGTAGAATAGAAGGACATTTAGAAAGGTTAACGTAACAGAATATAAAAGGCCAATAAGATGTTTAGACTGCAGGCTGAAGACTGCCTACCTATACTGTGATATTAAGCCGGGTTAGGGAAAAGAAAGGGTATTGGGGAATCCTAAGTGCAAACCCTGCTCTGGTAGAGTTTTTAATTGAATCTAAAAGAGAAGCTGCTGTTAAAAAGGAAATTAGTAGGGCATATAAAATACTGCATGATAACTATAGGAATAAGAGGAGGTTAGAAAAGCTTGGGAAGAGAGATCTGATAAGTAATTTACAAAGGAACCTTGGGAGGACATATGTACGGCTCAAAAGTATTTAGGAAAGTCTTAAAGATTTAGGATTTTTGCTTGGAAGTATTTGCACAGATACTTTCATGCCCCAAACAGACTCCAAAGAATATTTCCTCAAATAAAAGGCAACTGTTGGATGTGTGATGGTGAAGAAATAGGAAACTGGGAACATATTGGGAGTGTAATGAGTTGGCAGACTTTAAAAAATTCCTTATAACGTACTTGGTCAGAAATAGTGGGTGAGCACATGGGTGTTAAGGAAATTATTATTTTGAGATGAAACGCAGAACCAGAGTTTTCTTGATATAGTAAGTCCTTGTCGAGTTTAATTCTGGTGGCTGCCAAAAAAATAGTTACAGGAAAATGAGAATCGAAGTCTAAACCAACTGTATTGGAAATCTTGAATACTGTAACAGATAAAAGAACTGGAAGTAGGATCTTTAGGAAAGGGTAGGAGCAAATTATATAGAAATAAGTTGAAATTGTGAGAACAATGGAGTGAGGTTTAAGGGAAGGCAGAAAGTGAACAATTTATATAATGTTGGACTGATAACAGTTATACAAATGAACATATGTGATGTATAAAACATGCAACTGATATATGTTAATATGTTTTTTCTTTTATAGATGACTATCAATATGGTGTGTTTTCTTTTATAGATGCCTATCTATTAAATAATAATTCGGTAAAGTATTAAAAATCTGCTGTATTTGGAATTTAGAAAGCTACACAATGTTAAAAAGTTCCCACTTTTCCCTCCAGTCTTTGGAATACCTTTTCTGCCAGGGGTCTAAAGAAAAGCTCCTCATCTATTGTTGGAATAATCAGCTCTGCTTTAAAACGGTCCATGAGGGGTTAAGTCCTCAAACCTTGCATTGATCCCAACAACAAACCCTACAGCTGCCCGCCTCATCCAATTTAGCTAGGTAGGAGAAGATATAGTTTGGAAGCCAGGTTGGCCAATGGGATCATGCAAGTAAGAATTCCCAGAAGTTAGGACTGCAACAGTGAATACTAGAATGAGCATAAATGGGTTTGTACACCATGACAGGTCAGTAGCAAAGTATTAATTGTTTTCAAGGAAAATGCACTAACACAGCAGGGAAGTGTAAAATATACTAGACTAAACTTAAAACCAACAATGTGTGACAAAGTCAGAAAATGTCTATAGAAGCAGTTGCCATGTGCTATATGTACTGCAATTCATTTAACAGCGGACAGAGTTCTGAAATATGTTATATTCCACAGAGTATCGTACTCCCCCCAAAAGGGAAGTCATCAGCAGGTAGTGATGCAGGTTTAAGCGGTAGCTAGACCAGACCTGCTTGAATGGAGAAGGAAATGCTATCCAATTACCACTGTACCTTGCTGTCTATTACGGGTAGAGAAAGAAACTAAAAGAAACAGCAGCTTATTATGGAGAAGATGTGAGAGCTGAGATAAGTTGACTTGTTCTACCAAAGTTAAGTGGGTTGCTAAGACTGGTGTAAGAACTGCTCTGCTTTACGTAGTTTATTGCTTAAGAAAAGATGACTTTCCACTTAATGATGCAACAATACTCATACTATGAAGTTACTTGAATGTCGTGAAGTCTTGGAGACCAGTCTTGATAATTCTTCCAGACCTTGTCTCACTGGCCAAGTCTATCCATGATGGACTTGGAGTTGACACATCATCTAAGATGAGCTAAAGTATTGGGAAAAATGTACTACTGAATTACTACTCAGCAGGAGCAATGGACAGGAAGACAGAGCTACCTCCAGCTACTCTGTTTTAAGCTTGTGCTCCTGGAGATGGTCTAAAAGCATCTTTTTGGACTTTGAATTGTTACCAGCAGATACAAATGGAAATGACTGCTGAACATGAGAGGAATAACTGACACACCTATTATCATGCATGATCGAGAAAGGAATTAAGTAGTTAAGTATGCTCGTCTCTGAAATTCTAACTATTCTTGTGGTGGACTTTACAAGTTAGATGGATGTATGGAAGGGTACAGTCCACTACAGATTTCTCCAAATAGATGTTAGGCTTTATCTTTATGGAATCTAGCAGAAATTATATTCAGGCCACAATCAAAGTCTACTGTAATAACCCTGACAATGAGAAGGTGTGCATTTCGCTGCAAGGTGGTTGAGAAGTTGACACAGAGAACAGAAAAACAATTTAAGATGAATTATGGTGACCCTTGACTACAACTTTGTGGGATGCATCATACCTGCAAATGTTACATCCTGGATGGATGACTTGGAGTCTTTTATATGTTAGCAAAGTGACATTACAGATGTAATTGATTAAACTTGTTCTGAAATCCAGCATAGAGTACACTCTTTACTGCATGCATTGATGTGGGACAATTTTAGTGTGTGTGTAGTGCCAGCATACTACATTGTGGTATATGATCAGTACTAGGGTGTAGCAGCCATCCACTCAATAGCACTCCATGCAGTAGACAAAGCATTCTTATTCAAGATGCAAAATGTAGGTTTTTGTGTGATTTCAACAAACCACCCTGGTAAATAAAATATAAAGAAAAACATCCCTGTAAAATGAAAGCTGTCAAGACATCAGGGAGGAGGCAGATTAGAATATCAGTCCACAAAAAAAAAAAAAAAAAAAAAAAAAAGCTGGCGATGCTTGAACACTAACAGTAGAATGAAAGGAGTGAAGTGTAATAATGTACTATCAACACCTAGAGTAACACATATGGTGAGGAAACAGTTTCAAATACATCAGCAGTAAGTTCTGCATTCCATACAGATATAGTTAAGGTGCTCTAACCTGATCTAAGGTCAACAAGATGATTGGCACAGATTCAACCCTTTGATTACTGGCCAGTAATGCCCCTTATTACATTCTCATAGTTTCCAACACCAGTACAGACAAGAGACTCAAGTGTATACACATTTACCATTTGAACATGCAATAACTTACATGTGCATCAAGTCGCTGTCACTGTGCGGGTGCTCCTGTTTGATCTGAGGTGTAACAATAGCGGGATGTGGAATTCCAGTTGTGTGTGCACCTGGCGTGCCAGGCATCATGTGATGTGAAAACCTAAATAAAATATTACAGAAAGTATAACAGGTTGCATGCAATAGTACCATTACACAGAGGGATGACTTTGCATTAAATAGACAAGTCTAAGTAAGTAACTCAAGAAATACTTGAAAACGAAGAAAGCACGATAACACGCACCATGGCCACGTCGCTTAAATAACAAATATATGCTTTATTAAATCAAACAGTTGAGCACTTTCATCCCAAATATCGACACTTCCTCAGAACTATTTTCAATACAAATCAATGTAATTTAAATAGAACACAAACCAGGCAATTTTCAAGAATCCAATCACTGTTCAGAATGAATTTAAAGAGATTCACCCTTATCACCAACTAAGTACATACAAAAAACTTAAAACTAAAACTTATAATCTGTTAAGTATTTTACTTTAAATATTCTTTAAAAAATTCTTAAACACTGCTCATAAACTACCCCATAATAATCTAAAAAGTGTATGATTTCAGTTTTAAAACACTCATAACTTTTAGTTATGTACTCACCATAACTTCAGATGTTTGGGATCCATCTCGCCTACATTCTGACTGATGGGTTCGGAGCCGATCCTCGGCTCCGACTCGGCACGCTTATGCCAAAGAGCGAAGTCTCTTATTGGCTGAGCTTACTATATCCCAGGATGCACCACTACCAGTCCCCCAGATCTAGTTTGTCCGCATACATGCACACACGCATGCACTGCTTATATAACATTGACAGATGATACAAGATAAAAACAGTAGAACCCAAACCGTTCAATCTCTTCTGATCTCCAAGGCAGGGGGAAGGAGGGTGGGTATTAGGAATGTAGGCGAGATGGATCCCAAACATCTGAAGTTATGGTGAGTACATAACTAAAAGATGTTATGTGATCCTATCTCGCCTACATTCTGACTGATGGGACAGCGTCCTAGCACCTAAATCCTGGGTGGCTCACTGGAAAACACTCCTGAGTACCGTGGAACCAAATGATGCTCGTCCTTTAGATGCCACATCCAATTTATAGTGGGAAATGAAAGTGTGCGGGTTGGACCAAGTAGCCGCAGCACAAATTTCAGAAATAGCGAGCTTGGAATGGAATGCAATAGAGGTAGCCATAGCTCTAGTAGAGTGAGCTTTGACAGATGTTGTAAGTTGCTTATTTGAAGAGGAATAAGCTTGAGTTATGCAATCTCTGATCCATTTGGCAATAGTAGCTTTAGTGATGGTTTTACCCAGTTTATTATCTGAAAAGGACACAAACAATTGATCTGTTTTCCGAATTTGCTGAGTCCTATCTAGATAGAAGCGTAATTGCCTGTGAACATCCAACGTATGGAAGGTATATTCCGCTTTGTTTGAAAATTTTGGAAAGAAAACTGGTAGCTCTAAAGATTGTTGGAGACAGAGATTAGAGCAAACTTTGGGACAAAAGATGGATTAGGTCTAAGTGATACTCTATCCTTGTGAAAAATCAAGTACGGTGGTTTGATAGATAGGGCTTGAAGTTCTGAAACTCTTCTTGCAGAGGTAATTGCAATTAAGAAGGCAGTTTTCCAAGACAGATATTTCAACTCACATGTAGCAGCTGGTTCAAAGGGGGAAGATGTTAAGGCACGAAGTACCAAATCAAGATCCCACGGAGGCGCAGGATGAAAAACTGGGGGTCTTAAAAGCACAGCACCTTTCATAAAAGTTTTACATAATCTGCTGCTCATCAACGGTGGGTCTATGGATTCGTGAAATTTGGAGATAGCTGCTAGTTGGACTTTAATAGTAGAGACTGAAGATCCTTGATTAAACAAGGATGTTAAAATTTCAAGACCTCTGGTATCGGGCAGTAATAGGGTCTAAGCCTCTGAGTTGAGCCCAGATAGCAAACCTCTTCCACTTACTGTGATACAATTTCTTAGTGGTGGGTTTGTGGGCTGAAGATAAAATGTGAATAACTTCCGGGTCCAAGGTGTGATTTCTGACTAAAGTCGGAAGTGGAGGAGCCAAGCTGTTAATTTCAAAGTGTGAAGGGACTGGTGCTGTTGTCCCGACTGATGAACCAGAAGGTCCGGAGTTAGATCCAAGAACCAAGGACCGTCCAGAGTATATTTCTGTAGGTAGGGAACCATACCTGACGAGGCCAGTCTGGAGCAATTAGAATCATTGTGGACCCCAATTGGGAAGCTTTCTGGATGACTTTGGGGAGGAGTGGAATCGGAAGGAAAGCATAAAGCAGTCCTGTTGGCCAAGGTTGGACTAGAGCATCCGTAGCTGCCTCCCCTTGACGCCGGGTCAAGGCAAAGAAGCTTTTGCACTTCGTGTTTTGTGGTGTTGCAAACAGGTCGCAGCACGGAATCCCCCATCTTTTGAAAATCTGAGCTGCTACTGTTTCGTTCAGAGACCACTCGTGAGGAGAGAGAATAGGCCTGCTCAGTCTGTCTGCCAATACATTGGATTTTCCTGGAATGTGGGTCGCTACCAGGAAGCTTGGTAGCCACTGCCCATTCCCACACCCTCATGGCCTCTCTGCAAAGGGGTAAGATCTGGTCCCTCCTTGTTTGTTTAGATACCAGACCACCGACATGTTGTCTGTGTGGATGGCGATAATGCCTTGAGGGAGAAACTTGTGGAGGGCTTGTAGGGACAGAAGTACAGCCCTCATTTCCAACACATTGATATGGAGAAATGTTTCGTTTGGAAGCCAAGAACCCTGAACTGACCTGCCCAGACAATGCCCCCACCCCGTCTGGGAGGCATCCGTTGTCAAGGTGGCCACCGGAGGGTATAACAAAAGGTCTTCCCTGATTCAGATTGGATGGCAGAAGCCACCAGCGGAGGTCCCGTTTGCACGTTTCTGTAATCAGTATGTGATGATTGAGGGGGAGATCCTGAAAAGACCATTGTGTCGATAACAGCCACTGAAGAATCCTCATGTGCAATCTTGCCAGAGGAACTAGGAGAACCGTGGCAGACATTGAACCTAAAAGTTGCAGGACCATCCTGGCTGGGGCTTTGGATCTTACAAGCAGGGCTCGGACTTGATCTTGTAATGTTTGTATCCTTTTGGTAGGAAGGAAGATTCGCATTAATTTTGAGTCTATCTCTGCTCCTATGAATCTTATGCACTGAGAAGGCAGCAAGACAGACTTTGACCAGTTGAATGTAATTCCCAGGGAAGCACCCAGGGAGATGGTGGCTTGTAGGTTCTCTAGTAGTAGATGCCTGGTGGTGGCAGTCAGGAGCCAGTCATCCAGATAGGAAACACTTGGAATCCGAGACTCCTCAGGTGAGCAGTCACTACTGCCAAACACTTGGTGAACACCCTGGGGGCTGTGGTGAGACCAAAGGGCAGTGCACAAAATAGGAAATGACTGTCTCCCAGGCTGAAGCGCAGATACCTCCTGGACGCCTGATGTATCGGTATGTGATAATAGGCGTCCTTGAGATCTATGGAGCACATCCAAACATCTTTCTCCAACAATGGGAGAATGGATTGTAAAGTGACCATTCGGAATTTGGACTTCATGACGGACTGGTTCAGTTTGCTGAGATCCAAAATGGGTCTCAGGTCCCCTGTCTTTTTGGTACTAAAAAGAACCTTGAGTAATTTCCGGATCCGATCTGGTCTGTGGGGACCGGTTGGATGACTCCTTTTTCTAGCAGCTTTGAAGCTTCTATGGCTGCAATTTCCCTTTGACTGGGTGGTGGGTCCGGGATTTTTTTGGACGGTGGGGGTGAGTGTGTGAAGGGAATGGTGTAACCTCCGGCAATAATCCGAAGCACCCATCTGTCCTGAGTAATAGACTCCCAGGCTTTTAGGTGCTTGGCAAAACGGCACCCGACTGGCTCCGGAGCAGCACAGCCGGGCAATCCCTCATGGAGTGTGGGAGGCTGAAGAGCCACGAAAGGACTCGCGGTCTCCAGTGTTGCGGGGGCCTCTGCCACCTCTGGGACGGCGTCTCCCAGAAAAATTTCCCCATCCTCTGCCTCTGGAAGGGGAATCTTCCTGCTGTTGAGGAAAGAATTTCTGTGATTTGTGGAACCACATCTTCCCTCCTCTTTTAGCCTTGGGATAAGGCCGAAAGGGAGTGGAATAACGTGCTCCTACAGCAGATAAAGTCTTTCCCTCCTGCTCACAGCGGGTAAGAGTGTCTTTTAGCTTGGGTCCAAACAAAGAGGACCCATCAAAGGGAGCGTCGGCAAAGGAAGACTTGAAGGCCTCCGCGAAATGACACAAACGGAGCCAGGCTTGTCTCCGTAGAGCCACGCCTGTGCCTGCCGCTCTGCCGCCCTTGGCCGCATATGAAATGAGCCTCATGGACGAGTTAGAAATTGAGGTAAGGATAGCCAACTGAGAGCTAACCGACTGGGCTAGCTGCTCAGGTAGGTTACCTGAGAGGGAGTCTGAGAGCTCCTTGACCAGATCCCTCTGTAGTCTGGTGAAATGTGCCAAATAATTCAGGGACCTCAGAGTAAAGGCCGCTGAAGTCAGGGTGCGCTTCCCGTACAGGTCCATGCTCCTAGACTCCTTATTAGGAGGATGGACGGACGTTGAAGCCTCTGCCACGTCCTGCTGGGTAGCAGATGCCACCACCATGGCATCTACAGCCACGCCTTTCGTTAAGAACTCCTTCTCGGGTGGGGCAGACAAAAATTTGTTAGGGCGAGAAGGCACTGGTTCCACACTATCTGGATGTTCCCACACCCTCCGACAAACCAAATCCAGGAGCTCGTCGAAGGGCGGAGACACCCAGGAGGCGGAGGGCTGAGCCCCGAAGGCCTTGAGGAACACCGACTCATCAGCGGAGGGGGGTTTGGAATTCCAGCCGCCTCGTTGCTTGAGGATCTCTAGAATGTCTGCAAATGAGACATCATCAGAGGATGACTTTGGGGACCCCTCCGCATCATCAAGATCAGTGTCCAATGTAAGAGACTCATCGGGGGAGTCCACGTGCTTCCTCTTGCACGATCTCTTCCTTGGGGGCTCCTCCGAAGACAACTCCGAAAGACCCTCAGGAGGAGGGGAACCCCCAGTGGGGGTAACCTCAGGCCCCGGGGCTCCGCTGCCTAGAGACAGGGGAACTACCAAAGACCCAGTCTCCATGCCCAGGGAAGGTGCCGGTAAAGCCGTAGAGATGGCCGAAGAAGACTTGGCCAAGGCACTCCTCATAGCTCTGAAGGCCGGACCCCCAGAATCCTGGGAGGGTCCAGTCTCCGGAGCCATGATAGCAGACGGAAGTCCCGCGGCGAAGCACCGAGAGGGAGGCTTGGAACTGACAGCATTGGTCCCAGCGTCACCCTGGGTCCGGCCGAAGAAGTCCGTGTGCTAAACTCGGACCCAAGGCCGGGTTGGAGTAAGGGTCGGAGCCGACCCTAGGATCTCCACTGGCTCCATCAGCACCTGCTCCGGAGCCGGGCGGTCGGAGGAGGAATGGCAATGGAATGGGCTATCGGCTCCGAAGCCAATTGGGTCGGAGCCGAAACAAATCTCTGAAAGACTGGGGACTGGAAAAGTCTTTGGAGCACCCTGTCTATGTCCGAATCTGACATCCTTGATGACCTGGAAGAGACCGAATGGGTCCGAGTAGGCCTCTCCAACGGCTCCAAGGGACTAGGGGACCGGCTCCGAATCGACTCGACAATTATCGGCGCCGAAGGAATGTCCAAACCAATTTCCATCAGTGCCGAAGAGGGCTTCGGCGCCGAGGAGGAAGTGTCTGAGCGGACAACCTTCATCGGCTCCGAGATCAATGGAGCCGATGAAGGTGACCCGCCTTTCGATGCCCCAGCCGTCGGCTCCGAACCCAGAGGAGTCGAGGCTGGAGGCATCGAGGCAGACCGTTCCACCCTCAGCTCCGAAGTCCGTGGAGCCGAAGGAGAAGCCTGCCTATGTTTTTTGGCGGTCGGTTCCGACGGACTGGTCGGAGCCGACGCCCTTTTCTTTTTAGCAGGAGAAGGAGAGGAAGCTAATGCCTCTTCAAATGAGGGTTTAATAAGGCCTTTTAGAATAAGTTTATTTTTCCTCTCTTGGAGGACAAAAATAACCAAAGGGGTCCAAAAGCCCCTAAATAAAACGGGACTAAAATGACAACGGACTGACAGGGGAAGGCCCTTAAACTCAAAGGGGACCTCTGGTCAGAAAAAAAAAAACGCATTCACTACACAAGAACTTTACAGAAAATGCTCACTCAAACACAAAAACACAAGATAGCTGTTAAAACAGCTTTTTGTTGAAGATTTAGGAAATTCCTGACAGGAAAGTAAGTGAAAAAAGCACTACTTAGCTCAGCCAGCTCGAGACCACGTCTTTGCTTGTTAGCGGCAAACGAGATCTGGGGGACTGGTAGTGGTGCATCCTGGGATATAGTAAGCTCAGCCAATAAGAGACTTCGCTCTTTGGCATAAGCGTGCCGAGTTGGAGCCGAGGATCGGCTCCGAACCCATCAGTCAGAATGTAGGCGAGACAGGATCACATAACATCTGATGTTCCATTCAGACCAGGTTGGTTATATACATATAAATTAGCAATTGTATTTTTCTGTACCATGAATTGCACAAAGTCTAAACATTATAAGAAAGAGGTGCAGAGGATACCACAAGAGTCCACTCTTCCAACCTTGTTGGAGGGTAATTGAAAATATTCAACTAATGCAGGTCCCAACTCCAGCAATGCATATTTTCCACCCTACTTGGATGTCTCGTTCCCTTCCCACAAAGTACACAAAACACAAATGCTAATCCCTCCAACGAATAAACACTTCGGAAAACTACTTTTGGTTGCCTTAGTCTTCCAGAAGGGGGCTCTTTTCTATTCAGTGTTTGGGAGAGCTGGAGCTTATTCATGTAATCAACAGGCTAAGGCACGGAAGCAGTCCTAGATAGGATGTTAGTCTGTTGCAGGTTGTGTACAGCACACACTTGATATGGAGGTGAACCAATTCTCCTGTTAGCATGTACTTAGGATGCAGGAGAGAGAGAGAGCGCAACCAGTGTGAACCTATAGGCTATGCAGACTCCATACAAAGAGACACTGTGTAGGCAGAGTATAAATTTTAGCAAACAATTTGCTGCAGTTTATAAGATGACATTTTTTTTTATTTTAACAAAGAAGGGTCAGAGGGTCAGGGCAGGGCACAGAAACTGGACCTGAATGCAAGGCAGGAGAGAAGGGTCATGTTGTGCATCTAGCCACCTGACTAGTGTGCCAGTAGAAGGAATGGGCTTTTTTTTCCTTCTATAGTGGACAATGAAATAACTGTGGTGGGGGGAGGCACATGGATCTGTAATAAGCCAATTGTTTGGCTTAATGTAGTAAAGTTATTGTTTTTGTTCTGTTTTGTTGAAGAGCTGAGGAGGTAGGGTGTTGATTTAGGTCTCTGGCCTAGGCTGCTGGTTAAGCCAGCCATGTGTTTCACATGAAGAAATGCGCATACATTAGTGGATAAAGTTACAATTTATTCAGAACTAAACTAAGCCCACTTAAACAATGTTATCAAAATATAATATGTCCTGAACATACCCAAAGGTAGTGAATCAGACATTCTATGACAGTGTATAGAATTATGTTAAAGTGACAGTGTGTATGACCGTGTATACAATTATGTTAAAGTGACAATGTGTATGACAGTGTATACAATTACGTTAAAAGTGATTCACTAGTCTGGCAAGAAGACATTGTCAGACAAACATGGGCAGAAAAGTGCAATCTACTCGGGCCCTGGTTTTAAATTCTGGCCGCAAGAAAATCTACATCTGTGTTTTAAACAATGCAGCAAAATGCAGTCTGCCCTGGCTGTGGTGTCCCAAATCCTGATAGAGAGAGAAAAAAAAACTAATACTAAAAAATATCTTTTACTATTAGTACTTTTTTACCACTAAGGCACAAATTCTCTGCACAAGACAAGTCTAAAGAGGGTCTATCATATAATCGATATTTGAAAATGTCGAAGCACCTTGACACGAAAATGTTGAACATTGACAGTCACGAGTTGAGTCCCACAGGGTTCAGTCCTGGGTCCTCTCCCATTTGGTATCTGCTTCTCTGAAGCCCAGGCCAACATGAAGGGACTCTGGCTGACAAAGTTCACAGACTACTGCAAGTTGGGAGCCATAATTAACTCCCCAAGTGATGTTGGCATCCTACAGAAAGGCCACACTGAGACCAATGACTGGTGTCAGAACCATGGCCTTAAGCTCAATGCCAGAAAATGTCGTTATCCCCTTTGGGAAAAACCCGATTCCCATGAATTACCACATCGATGGTAGTCCAATGAACAGAGAAGGCATCATAAGAGATCTGGGAACACAGGTTGACAGCAACCTCTTGACTACCACATTGCCATTGTGGTCAGAAAGTCCTTCTATGTGGCACACCTCATTACTAAGGGTTTTGCATCCAGGAAGAAAGAGGTTATTGCCTCCCTCTACTCTTCCCTCATTAGGCCAATCAGAGTCCAATGCCTCATTTGACATGTACCTCACTAGACACCTACAACAACTGAAAATGCTGCAAAATACTTCACAGAGAGGATCTTAGGCCTTAAACACTTGTCCTACATGGACAGTCACCAAAAACTCAACTATTCTGTTTCATATCACCTACTTAGAGGCAATCTCTGCTCGACTTACAAAGCCATGTCTGACCCAGCATAGTTAGAAATGCTACATCTAAAGAAATCCCAATCCCTCTGCACTACATGCTCCAGAAACCTCAACCTCATTACCACAAACAACAGAACAAGCTGGAGGGACAGGTTCATAACCCAGAGACTGCCCATGCTATGGAATAGACTTCCCATACATGTCAAGCAGAGCGCTTCACTGGCCCTCTTCAAGAAAAATCTTGATGAGTGGATGGGAAATAGAAAATTCACCCCAGGAAAACCTCCAGTGGCTCTGCTTGACAGAGGCACTGGGAACTAAGGTCAGGTGGCACAATGCCAGGGTTATCCTATGGGCTAGGTTTGTAAAGGCTCCAGGGCCATTAGCCTAGTACACACCTATGAACCTATATTTAAGTGAGGGGCTTTGCTTGCCACACCCCCCTAACTAAATATTCCAACTCCGAGACTACACTACAGTCGGGGAAAGGACAGGTGTAAGGTCATAAATGACAGATTTGTGATTATCGTAAATCAGGAAGTGGCTATATCTAAAGCTACCGGAATATTGACAAATGACTCATCCTATATCACATTATGTTGCAAGTGGAGGGCATGGTGTAATTGAGGCTAGCAATAAAATGTGATTAAGGGGGCAACAGTAGTTCTGCAGCACCTTGGCAAGCAACTTGATTCCTGAGCATGCCCAAACTCACCACATGGACTAAATCATTGAAAGTTAAATTAGCCTCAAAAGCAGGCAGATACAAGCCTGGCCTGACTCCAAGTTCTGTGGATCTACAAGCATATATTGGCTCCTCCAGACAGAAGGATATACACATACCTCCTGGATAAGTGGGGCAGCCAGCTCATTTCATCCTTAGTTATTGAAGATAAAGAGGATATGTCCATTGAAGGAAAGAGTTCCATTGTTTCATTTTACTTTACTCCAGAATTTAGAACAAAATATATAAAATATCTAAGCAGCGAGTCCATGGTGCAGCCCTTGTGAAGCTCAAGACATAATTAGAGGCATTCTTCCACTGATACCCAACTCATTGGGGTGAAGAGGAGAAAAGATGGGACTTGATTATCTGGATTTCAAACACTAGAAAATGGTAGGTGACAACAGCTCTTTTTCTTCACCTCAAACTAAACTGAAAGAAAAAAGGAAAAATCTATGGGGCCGGAGCTAGTACTGGAATAGTGATCCTACTTAACAGTTACTATATCAAGTGTACTCTCACAGATGGATTACATTCCTCATATGGATTACTGTTGCAGTAGTATTAAGGAAAATTACTAAAGCAACGAAATACAAGCAAAAATGAATCCAGTGCTAAAAGGACAGCAAAGTGATCTTCTCTGGACATAATTAGGTTTCAGATGGTCAGGACGACAGCCTTTGTAGGATGACTGCACCAGTCTCTGCCCTGTTTTGGGACTGGATGTCAAGCTTATAATGCTTAGAAACATGTGACTAGATAAACATGCAGCCACCTCACAAAAGCTCTAAGTAGACATATTCATGAATAAAGCCACAGTAGCTGCTGCTCTTGTGGAATGGGCTCTAAAATGCCGCTGCAAGGACTTCCTATGCCTTTCATAGCCGAACAAAATGCATGTGGCAAACCGTTTAATACAATGTTTAGTCACTTAGGGACTGTCTACCCATGCTTCTGTGACAAAAGATATTAATTGTTCTATCTGGCTACCATCATTGGTTCTGTTTACACAATATCACAGTTAACTGGGGACATGGCATCTTACAAGTGTTAATATACTAATATTTTTCCACTCAAGGTCAAAGAAAAACAAGCATTTGAATGAGAAATTTCATAGTAGTATTTGCATGAAAGTTTGTTTTCAGACTCACCTTTTCCTTATGAAGCACTGAATGGGTTTTGGATCATCAAGGCTCAATCTTCCAAAAACTTCTTGGTGGAATTAACAGTCACAAGGAGAGCCATTTTCAGAGAAAAATTAAAATGAGATGAGCAGAAGCTGCTGGCTCAGAGGGATCCAAGATCAAGGTCCCAAGCAGGTAAGAGACAGCTCTCCTTGGTCGCTGGTAATGTAAAATATTTTAGGAACCATTAAACTCTTGTAGTGTTGGCCAGAAGTTGAAGTCTGCATACTGGGATTAACAAGGTGGGCATGGTAATGGAGGTATAAAAGTTATGTTGTAACTAATCTGGCAGGCACACAAGACCAACAAGTACAGCTGTGTTCATGCTACAAAGTGCGCACATGTGTTTCTCTCTGTCCATTGCTCCCAACACGAGTCGTTTAGATATCAGAGGATTTGAAGTTCTGCCAGTCATCATTAGGATGATGGATGCCAGAAAAACCCATACCTCTCAAAAACTCCCTTGCAATCAGGCTTGGAAGTTGGAGGAAGAAACCCCTCACAAGGTCACCCTTGCTGGTGTAAGGATGGCCCTCAATATTCAAAGGTTGGCTGCAGGAGACAGAGGATGAGCTAGGAATGTCAAGATGGCCACGTTTTTCCTGCAGGTGCATTGAACTGGGCTGGATCAGTCTTGTCATCTGGGTAAAGCTAGATATGGATGCCTTTTGTCCTCTGAAATGCTACCACTGAGGCAAGGCTTTTTATGAAGACCTTGATAATAGTGGAAGTTTGACAGAAAAGGAAAGGCAAGGATATGCTCACGTTCCCTACTTAGAAACTGAGGAATTACTTGCGTTCTTTGCAAAGAGTATGCAGACAGACACTGCAAACAGTGGTTAAAAAAAGGCCCTGGGCACAAGCAAGAGATGGAGAGAATACACATTAAATATTTTGAATGCTGGCACTTTTAGAGAGTGATTCAGTTCTGAAAAGTCCAGAGCAGGTTAAGGGGGAATACCTATTTTGGGAACAAAGAAAAGTCTGGAATGAAAAAAAAAAAAACTTCCTTTCCGCTCCAGAGAGAGAGACTATGACCCCACTGGGTAGGAGATGACCGAGCAGCAGCAAGACCTGGGGTGGGGGTGTAAATGAAAAGGAAGAAAATCTTTAATTTTATTCTGTAACCCAAAGAGAAAATTTGGAAACCTAACTGTTCAAGGCTTTCTTTGTTTAGTGCTCCCAGAAAAGTACAGTTTTGTACCTACCATAAATGTAGATGTTAGAGTGTATACACTGCTGCAGTCATCACACTAGGGTTACCCTGCCGTCAGGCGGTCCCGCAGTCGGCCCGAGTTCCAAAGTCTTGGTCCGGCGTCGGTTGCTGTCACTTCTTCCCTGACGTCAGTGCACCAGGGGTATACAAGATGCAGCAGACACCATTTTCTTCAGTTTTTCTTGTCCCAGATGTCAGGTGCCCCCAAGAAGGTAGGCAATGTAAATTGCTAATAAAACATACATAAGAAAAGCAATCAAATACTTTCTGTTACCAGCAAATACTTCCCATAGGCAACAAAGGGTAGAATACTAGGGTAAGTAACAGCAAGTAAGAGGGGAAGGAGGGAGGGTAACCTGGACTGCAGCAGTGTATACACTCGAACATCTACATTTATGGTAGGTACAAAACTGTATTATGTTCATCGTGTTACACTGCTGCAATCATCACACTTGGGTAGAATCTCAAAGCAGAGGTAGAGTGGCTGGTTCAATAAGGCATTAGGGGTGGCTATAAGGCCCTGCAGAACTGCAGTGGCAAAGCCAGCTCTGGATTTAGAGTAAAGAGGCAGATGGTAATGCTTGGTGAAGGTATGTACAGAACTCCAAGTTGCTGCTTCCAAAATGTCCTTGGTAGGTACTCCTCTGAGGTAGGCAGCTGAAGTGGCTGTTGCCCTGGTGGAGTGAGACCTAATGTTAAGGTGCAGTTTTTCCATGGGGTGTATAGCAGAAACGTATGCAATGGCCTATCCATTTTGAAATGGTCTGTTTTGAAATGGATTTTCCCAGCATATGATACAAATAATTGCTCAGTTTTCCTGAAAGCTTTAGTTTTGTCCAAGTAGAAGCGTAAATGCCTGTGTATGTCCAAGGAATGCAGTAGTCTCTCCTCTTTATTCTGTGGATTTGGATAAAAAGTTGGCAAGTGAATAGTTTAGTTTAGAGCCATACTTGATACCACCTTTGGCATAAAAGTAGGGTTTGTTCTTAAAGACACCCTGTCTTGGTGGAAAATGAGGAAAGGTTCCACTGCCATTAGTGCCTGCAATTCTGAAATTCTTTGTGCCAAGGTTATTGCCAGGAGCAGAGCAGTTTTCCAAGAGACATTTTACGTCTGCTGAGTTAGCTGGCTCAAAAGGAGGTAAAGTTAATTTTTCCAAGACAAAGTTGAGGTCCCAAGTTGGAGTTGGTGCTCTATGGGGCAGTCTTATGTTTTTAGCCCCTCTGAGGTACTGTTTTACCAAAGGAGGAGAAAAAATTGGTGGATCTGTGTTGTAATGAGCAGATATGGCAGAGGCATTATCTTAATGGATACAAAAAAGAGGCCCATGTCCAGCATCTCAGTCAAGTATTGTAGTATCTGAGGAATATTTGGGACAAGAGGGTCAAGGCTGTGAGCCTGGTTCCAGGCACAGAATCTCTTCCATTTATCCGAATAAGCTTTCCTAGTACTAGGCCTTCTGGCCTCCAGAATGACATCCATAACAGCTTTGGAGAGAGGCATTGTTTGCTTGACTAAGGAATCTTCCATGCAGCCAGGTTTAAAGTCTTGAGCTGGCCGTGAAGTATCTGATGGTTTTGCAGAGTCAGAAGTTGTGAGATTTGAGGCAAAATCCATGGTGGTCCTTGTGCTACGTTCTTTAAGATTGGGTACCAGTGCTGGCGTGGGCAGTCTGGGGCAATCAGGATCATCTTTGGCCTTTCTTGTCTGGCTTTTATGAGTACATTTGAAAGGAGAGGCAGTGGTGGGAAAGCGTACACTTGTAGGTTTTTACAGCTGAATGAGAGGGCATCCACTTTCCATGCTTGTGGGTGGTAAGTCCTTGTGCAGGATTTCTGTAGCTGGTAATTCATCGGGGATGCGGACAGATCTATGTCCGGGCTCCACCATTTCTGTGTTATCATCCTGAACATTTGTGGATGTAATTTCCACTCGTGCGGATCCAAGATGTTTCTGCTTAAGTCATCTGCCAGTGTATTTTTCTCTCCTGGCAGGAATTGTGCTTGCAGATGAACTTGATAGGTTATAGCTGTGTTTCACAAGGTCATGGCTTGTCTGCAGAGGGGATATGAATGAGTGCCCCCTTGCTTGTTTATGTACCACATAACTGTGGTGTTGTCCGTCATTATAAGTAGTTGTCCTGGATGCAGAAGGTCCTTGAAAGCTATAAGGGCATTTTGTACAGCTAGCATCTCTTTTTGATTGCTGTGTAGATGCCTTTGTTCTGCAGGCCACTTGCCCTGAATACATTTTCCTGCCATGTGCGCTCCCAAAGTGTAATCCGAAGCATCTGTTGTCAGTGTTTGCCTGGCTGTGGGTTGAGTGAAAGGCTGTCCCTTGTTGAGGTGACAGGCTTGGGCCCACCATCGAAACTTCTGTTGAAGGCAAGGAATAAGTGGTATTACTGTTTCCAAACTGACAGTGTTGAGACCAGACACTCTTTAGGTACCATTGTAGTTTCCTCATATGCAGTTTTGCATAGTAGTATGCAAGATGCCTGCAGAATGTTTCTTGCAGGGAGTTGAGTTTGTTGTTGCCATCAACTGGAAATAGAGTCAGTTGTCCTTGCTTGTCTGCCGTGAGATAAGCCATCTGGGCCATTGTATTTAAGCTGGCACCCAGGAATATTATCTCTTGTGAGGGCACTAGTTTTGATTTCTTTTTGTTTACTGTGTACTCTAGGCAAATTAGCAGTCTTTTCACAAACGCCCAATGCTTTAGAAGAATGTCTTTGCTCTCTGCTTGAATAAGGCAGTTGTCCAAATATGGGTAAATTTGAATTCATTTTTGTCTGCAAAATGCAATTACCGGTGCCAGGCATTTTGTAAAGACCCTGGGTGCAGTAGATAAGCCAAAGGGCAGTGCAGAGAATTGGTAGTGCATTGAACCTGCTAAAAATCTGAGGTATCTTCTGCAATTTTGTCTGATAGGGACATGCGGGTATGTCTCCTTGAGGTCCAATGTTATGAGCCAAGCTTTCTTGCCCAGCATGGGAAGAAGCTGCTGTAGTGTCAACATTTTGCATTTTGGAACATCCAGGTAAGCATTTAGAGAAGAAAGATCTAGAATGGGCCTCCAGGCTTTGTCCTTTCTGGGAATCAGAAAGAGTCTCGAGTAAAATCCTTGTCCTTGCTCCTGTGTTGGTACCTTTTGAATAGCTCTCATATGTCCATGAGTGCTGTAATTTGCCTTTGAGCCTCTGCTCATTGATTTGGTGGCAGATTTGACATTCCTTTTAACCTTGGCAGAGTGTGAAAGTGGAACTTGTAACCTTGAGACACAATATTGAGAACCCATTTGTCTTGGGTGATTATTTGCCAATTGTGACTGAAAAGTGCCAGTTTTCCCCCCAAGGGGGCTGCCAAGAGAGAGATATTTGGCAGCTGTAGTGGGAAGTCATTGGGTCTGCTTTTTCTAAGGTTGAGGCCTGTCTTCCCCTTCTTTCTGGGTTGAAGCACCCCATTGTCGAGGCCTGTAAGTTCCTTGTGGTTGACCTCTGCCTCTTGGACATCTGTATCTGCCCCTTTGAGGTCTGTCAAACCGGAAAGGACCAATTCTTTGTTGGCCAATTTTTGCTAAATCGAGGAGGCTGAACCTCTAAGAAATCCTTCACCATTTGCATAGATTTGCTTTATCCTCCATTTTCTTTAATACCTCTTCTGCCTCAACTCCAAATAAAACATCCTGCTGCAAAGGTGCATCCAATAATTTTGCTTTAACATGATCTGGTAAGGTCTGTTCTTTTAACCAAGCATGTCTTCTAATGACGGACCTTGTAACTGCTGCTCTACAGGAGTTCTCTAAGGAATCCAAACCACATTGCAAAGTATGTTTTCCCACTTGTTCAGCTGCATGCAATAAATCCTGCACTTCCTTATAGTTAGGAAGATCTGAATTTGGAAGCATTTTTTGTTTCAACTGAGACATCAAATATTGCTGATATTTAACCATGTGAAACTGGCAATTTAGTGCTTGCACTAAGTTGCAGATTTGTATACTTTCTTTCCCCATCTGTCTAATGCCCTGGAATCTATGTCAGAGGGGACTGGATTTTTTTCTGTAGAGGCCTTTACCCCTTTGGGACCCTGGGAAATAGTTTCAGGGTCAGCAACAGGGCTTTTAAAAAGGAATTTGTGAGAGTCTGGGACTCTGTAGTATGTCTGGCTTAACTGGAGCTGGAGGTAAAGAATCAGGATTTAAGCTGGATTCAGCATACACATCCACAATATCTAACACTGGCGGAATAGCAAGGGGTCTGTGTTGAGGTAATAAAAGGAAATCTCCAAGCCTTTTCTTGGATTCTGAGTAATCTTGGCCCTCCCAACGGAAATGCTCCCGCATGGTATGTAAGGTTTCCCCAAAGGAGTAGTCCTCTGGTAGAGAGGCTGAAGAATGGATTCCTCAGCATCAGAATCCTCATAAGGGGGTAAGGAGTATCCTTTGTCTGAGGATGAATCTGAAGAGATGGATACCTGGTAGGATGAGTCATAGTCTGCATCCTGTCTAGGCCTTTTATCAGGAGGAGGATGGGACCCCCTGATCAGAGTGATAAGGTCTTCAGCCATTTTGAGCATCCGTTTCTTAGGCATGGAGGCCTGTCCTGGTGAATGCTGAAATTGTTTCTTTGTTTTAGATTTAGCAGAAGATTTAATGGTTATCTGAGTAGGCCTGAAAACACTCTCTGAAGCTGCGGGGTTGTAGAGCTACTCTGGAGCCCTCTGAAGGGCTAGTCTCGGTAGGTCTCAAGTCTGGTGTATCCGAAGGCCCAGTCATCTCCAACATGGGAGTTGGAGGCGGCCTGTGGTTCCAAAGATGCGGTCGTTGCGAAGGTGCCTCGCTGAAAACCGGAGAACTGGCGACTGGCCTAGAAGAGGCTTTGTCGTCCGTTTTGGGCCTCAGATGCCTGTCCTTGTCTTTGTGCTTTTTGTGTATTCCGGTCATCGGTTGTTCCGACGGCATGGTGTAATTGAATTTTCTGCCAAAATAATGTCGGGCAAAATCAAACCGACGTTTAATACTGCACTTGTTAAACCTAGCACAAAACCGACAACCAGTGACGTCGTGGTCTGGGCCTAGGCATGGGATAAAATAGGAATGGAAATCCATATGAAGTATTTGCTTCCCACAAGAAATACAATTATTAACTTTTACTGACATCAGTCTGAGGCAAGAAAAAGTTTCCCCAACGGGGTACTTACCTTTGTAGAAGACTTCGGTTCTGGATTCGGAATGAAAATATCAGGAGTCAGCCGACCGGTACTTGCGAATTGCTGTTGCATCGGGCACCGCGCGGCAAGAAAGACTGAAGAAAATGGCGTCAGCTGCATCTTATATACCCCTGGCGCACTGACGCCAGGGAAGAAGCGACAGCAACCAACGCCGGAACAAGACTTTGGAACTCGGGCCTACTGCGGGACTGCCTGATGGCAGTATAACCTTAGTGTGATGAATGCAGCAGTGTAACACAATGAACATCAGGCTAGTTGAACCTCTGTCGATCAAAGGGAATTTTTCTATGATGAAAAACGAGCAGAGAAGAAGAGCAGTGACAACTCTGGAGGAGTTATAACTGTCCAGAGGACCCTTGAAAAAGGTTGCTAGAAGGTATGCCTGACTTGTTCTATTTGCACTGCCATTGCTTGAAGATTCTCTTCTGCTTAACCCCTGGTCTGAAAAAGTAGAAGGGCCACTGCTTATACTGAATTTCTGCTCTAACTGAAAATGTCTGGATGAAAAAGCTACTAGTTTACATGGTTTTCCCTTTTTCCTGTTATTTACAAGTTTTTCCTGTGTTGGAAGACTGAACATGATACTCCCCGTCTAGAAGAGTACAGAGAAACTGTCCCTTAAAATCTGCTGGCAGGGTTAAATTCTTGGTCAAGTGCATCTCCTTATAACTAATCCTGTTGCTGCCTGTGATGCTTCACCCACATCGTACCCACA
Source organism: Protopterus annectens (assembly GCF_019279795.1). Lineage (NCBI taxonomy): Eukaryota > Metazoa > Chordata > Ceratodontiformes > Protopteridae > Protopterus > Protopterus annectens. The sequence goes on from NC_056728.1 coordinate 1,117,791,612, forward strand.
TTGTATGTACTTCGTCACCTTCTGAACAGTAAGGGTTATCAAGGCTTACTACAGATATCTGTACCTTCAGGGTCTCATCTCCCTCCAAAAACAACTCTTAAATACCAAGGGGAGATGATAGAGCAAATGCATCTACATTGTTCTGGCAACTAAAACTATGTATGTACAGGAAGAGACATGTAGATCTTTTTCCTCATATTGGTCTAGTACTCTACCCTCCATTATTTGGGAGAGTGTTAAGTCCCAAAGTTACCTTAGCTACACTAGCATTATGAGAAAGCTACAGATGGGTCCACCATAGTGCTCCTATACAAGGCACTATTAGCAGACAGTGGTTTGGGAAGACAGCTTCAAGGATACTACCATAAAAACTTCTTCAAAGATCTCAAACTCTGTGGGTAGAGCAGCAAATTTCTTCTTGTACAAGCTTGGCACATCCAGTTAAGCTCTTGGTCTCCAACATCTCCTTGGACTTTCAAGTGACACCTTAGCAGAATCAAAGCCTCCCCAAACGTGATGTCCTTAAGATGTGAACCCTTGGAATACATTTTCTCATTCAATGCTTGTCCAGGAAAATACATGCGAGTTATATGCAATGTCTTCCTAGTCTTCTGAAAAGGTATCAGACTCCCGCTTTGGAGTGGGGATGGGAAGTTTCTTTTCAAGAGGTTGTGTACTTCCGATGAATGTCTGGGATACAGTAGGCTGCATGACCTGTCACAGTGAGAACAGTTCTTCAATCACCTTATTAAAATCCTGTCAGGCCTTGCTGGTAAACTGAATTCTAGGCCTCTAAGGCATAGTGGCCTTGTATGGTTTTTGTAATGGCACATACAGACTGTTTGAAAATCCAAAATCTCTGGGGAAAGGTAGCAGCACAAAGGCCACTAATTCCACTGCTTGAAATCTTGTAGCAATGCCACCATAATCTAATAACCTTTGAATGTTTCTCATCAACCAATAGGCTGGGAAAGTTTTCACAAGCAAGGTTTTGTACATTGGTTGCTGTCGCTTGCTGGGTGACGTCAGGTCGTCCGAGCTATAAAGGAGAGCAGGTGACGCCATTACCTCAGTTCTTCTTGCCTTAACCAACCAAATAAGCCCAATTTTAATAATAATTAGTAGTCCGGAGGTCAGAGACCCCCATAGAAATAAGTGTCTCTCTAAGAAAAGCAGATATCATGGGGAAGGATGGAGGGAAAGCACGACTGCAGCAGTGAACACACTCTAACATCTACATTTATGGTGAGTGTACACAACCTCCACTATGTTCTTCATGTTTCACTGCTGCAGTCCTAACCACTGGGAAGATTCCCAAAGCTGAGGAGAAGGTGGAAGGTTAATAGAAACTTAAGACTGGGTGAGCATGCCCTGCAGAATTGCAGAGGTAAACCCAACCCTAGCTTTTGAGACTAGGTTCAGATAGTAATGTTTGCTGAAGGTGTGGACTGAAGTCCATGTGGCAGCTTCCAGGATGTCCTTGGTGGGTACCCCTCTAAGGAATACTGTGGGAGTAGAGGTTGCCCTAGTGGCATGGGTTCTGATGGTCCTAGGGAGTGGTTTTCTATGCAAGGAGTAGCAAAATTGGATGCAGTATGCTATCCATTTGGAAATGGTCTGTTTGGATATTGGTTTCCCCTGTGCCCCTGTTTTAAAGCTGACCAAGAGCTGGTCAGTTTTCCTGAATGTCTTTCTACGATCCAGATAAAATCTGAGTTGCCTGTGCACATCCAAATAATGCAGTATCCTTTCCCTCTTGTTCCAAGGGTTAGGGAAGAGGGTGGGCAGGTGGATGGCCTGGTTAAGGGTAACATCAGAAACCACCTTTGGCATGAAGAAGGGATTGGTGCTCAGGGAGACCCTTTCTGCACGGAAGATAAATGGCTCAACGGCCATTAAGGCTTGAAGCTCTGACACACTCCTGGCTGAAGTAATAGCCAGGAGAAAGGCAGTCTTTCAAGAGAGGTACTTTAGTTATGAGGATGCTGCAGGCTTGAAGGGAGGCAGAGTAAGTTTTTCTAAAACACAGTTCAGGTCCCAGGCTGGGGTGGGTTGTCTTCTGGGAGGCCTGATATTAGAGGCTCCTCTAAGGAATTGTTTTGATAAGAGGGAGGGAGAACAATGGCTGTTCTGCATCAAAGTGTGCAGAGATGGCAGATGCATGGATCTTTATGGAGGAGGAGAGACCCTTATTAAGAGGCTCAGCAAGATGATCTAGAATAAGAGGAATGGAGGGCAGATGTATGTCTGCCCCCTTGGACTGGCTCCAGGAGCAGAATCTTTTCCATTTTCCAGCATAAGATTTTCTGGTGCTGGGCCTTCTAGCTTCTGTGATGATGTCAAGGACTTGCTTGCTTAGCATAGACTCCTTGTTGGTTTAGGTAGAATAAGCCATGCTGAGAGCCTGAGTATCCAAAAGTCTGGGTGCAACATTGTTCCCCTCCCAGTGGTGAGGTATCAGAGGTAGCTGCTGAAGGTGCTAGTGAGATAGCTGCCCAGCATTGGGTACCCAATGGTGTCTGGGGCAATGAGTATTGCTCTTGGTTTTTCCTCCCTTATCTTGATTAGTACTTTTGGAATGAAAGGTAGGGGTGGGAATGCATGCACAAAGAGGGCATTCTCCAAGGGAAGGTCAGGGCATCAACCTTCCAGGCCAGGTGATTGTACTCCCTGGTGCAGAATTTCTGTACTTGGTTATTTAAATGAGAGGTAAAGGAGGTCCACCTGGGGTGTCCCCCATGTGTGGGTAATTTGCAGAAAAATGTCTCTCTGGATTTTCCATTCATTTGGATCCAGCAGGTTTCTGCTTAGGTGGTCTGCCAGGGTGCTGTTGATGCCCGGTAGGTATTGGTCTACAAGATGTAGTCCCATGGATGAGGCTGCTAACCACACATTCATGGCTAGTCTGCACAGGGGGGTAAGGAGGAGTCCCTCTATGTTTGTTGATGTACCACATGACTGTGGTGGTGTCCATTTTCATGAGAACTACCCCTGGTTTGTGGTAGGGTTTGAAGAATGCCAGAGCATTTTGTACTGCTATCATTTCCTTTTGGTTGATGTGCAAGGGTAGAATCTGTGCGTCCCAGAGGCCTTGGGTGCATCTGCCTTCTAGGTGGGTGTCCCAGGCTATGTCCGAAGCATCTGTAGTTATTGTCTGGACTGAGGGTGAATAGAAGTCCCTTGTTCAGAGCACAGGCCTGGGCCCACCAGAGGAACTCAATCTTATGCAAGGGATCACAGGCAGGGAGGTGCCCAGAGGTTGTGAGTGTTGACACCATACGTTGTTTAGGTACCACTGAATTTTCATGTGTAGTCTGGCCAAAGGTACCAGGAGGATGCATGAGGCCATGTACCCTAGAGCTTGTAGAAACTTCCTGGCAGAAAGCTGGGTTTGGAATGCCAGAGTAGTAAAGTTTTTTGGTAAGAAACGTTTTTTCTGGGGAAAGAAAGGCCATTTGCTGTTCTGTGTCCAGTGAGGCTCCCAGAAATATGATTTTCCTGGTAGATGTCTGTTTTGATTTCCTTTCATTGATAGTGGATCCCAGAGAGGTGAGTAGGGTTTTACAAATGAGAGATGCAGCAGGCGCTGTTCCTTGCAGTCTGCCTGGATGGTAAATCTGTAAATCGTCTTGCCTGCAAAAGGCAATGGCAGGAGCTAGACATTTGGTGAATACCCTGGGAGCAGCAGATAAGCCAAAGGGCAAAGTAGAAAATTGAAAGAGTAGTGATCCTGCTCTGAAGCGCAGGACTTTTCTGCATGATTCTCTTATTGGGATTTGCAGGTAAGCATCCTTTAGGTCTAAGGCGACCAAGCTTTGTTTGACAGCACTGGTAGAAGCTGTTGTAAGGTAAGCATTTTGAATTTTGGGATTACCAGGAAGGTACTGAGAAAGGATAGGTCCAGGATGGGACACAAAGTCCCCTCTTTCCTGGGAACAAGGAATAGTCTGGAATAGAATACTTTTGCAACTTGTTCTGGAGGTACAGGTTCTACTGCCACTAGGGATATTAGGTTTTGCACTTGTTTTAGTGCTTCTGCCCACTGGTCTGAAGGTCAGTCTGGGTACCCTCTCGGAGGTCGTAGTTCTTGGAAATTGAATTTGTACCCCTGAGCAATGATTTTTAAGACCCATTGATCTTTTGTTATAGAGTTCCAATTTTCTCTGCATAGAGATAGCCTTCCTCCTAGCTTTTGGTGTGGTGGAGGCAGGCAGAGATGGGAAAGGTAGTCAGTTTTTTCCATAGAAGGTTGCTTCTGAACTCCCTGCTCTAGTGTTTGAGGGGGCCCACTATTTAGTTCTTTGCTGGCCCTGAGTTTTAGTCCTGGTTGGTCTGTCCCTATGGGTTTTGCCTTGTGCCTGCCTGTTTGGTGTAGGAAAGGAAAGGACCAGTGTTTACAGGGAAATTTTCTGCTGAACCTAGGAGGTTGTATTTGAAGAAAATATTTAAGTCTGCATCAATTTTGCTTTGTCTTCCATCTTTTTAAGTAGTGCTTCAGTATTCTGTTCAAACAAGCGTCAAGAGGTGCATATATGATTTTAGCTTTGACATGATCAGGGAGAGGTTTTTCCTTCAGCCATGCATGTCTTCTGATAACAGATCCTGTCACTGCTGCCCTGCTAGAAGCTTCTTGGGCGTCAAAATCCACAGTGCAAGGAGTGCTTTGCACCCTGAGATGAAGAGTGCAGTAATTCTGCTATCTCTCTAAGGTTGGCAAAATCTGGAAAAGCAGAAATTTTCTGTTTTCAAAGTTCCAAAGTGTGCTGTTGATATTTTAACATATGGAACAGACAGTTGAGAGCCCTTATAATTAAAGTTGCAGAGGTATATGCTTTTTTACCCCATCTGTCCTGGGCCCTGGATTCTTTGTCTGAGGAAGTAGGATTCTCTGCAAAGTTGGCCTCAACTCCCTTAGGTCCCTGAGTAATCACCTCTGGATCTGCTATAGGATTTCTGTAGAGGAATTTTTGTGAGTCAGATACCCTTGTAGTATCTGTTTTCTGGGGGCAGGTGGAAGGGTGTCAGGGGTAAGGGTAGATTCTTGGTAAACCTCCAAGATGGGTGGGTTGGCCAGAGGCCTGTACTGGGGTAGGTCCAGAAACTGTCTTTTCTTGGATTGAGGGAAATCCATTGATTCCCATTGTAAGTGTTCCGAGAGTGTGGAGGGTTTCCCCAAAGGAAAAGTCCTCTGGAGGTGATGCAGAAGGAATAGATTCTTCTGCATCTGAGTCTTTGCAGGCAGTAAGAGGACTTTCCTCTTCAAAAACAGAGGAGTCAGATCCCTGTGGGTCTAAATCAGACTGGATGTCTGGAGAAGATTCCCTTCTTTTGGCTGGTGTGGTCTGATTACCCCAGATGAAAGTGATGAGATCCTCCGCCATTTTAAGCATTCTAGTTTGAGGAGGGGGGAGGAGTAATGGAATGGAGATATTTGCTGTTTTCTTTGGAGTAGCTCTAAGTCTGGCCTGAAGAGTATCCCTTTGTGCTGTGTGTTAGTCAGAAGAGAGGGTGAAAACCTTGAAGTGAATTCCAAAGTGCGAGTGGTATCCTCAGAAGCAGCTGCCTGCGTAGTGGCTCTGGACCCAACCGAGGCAGACACAGCTGAAGGCTCGTTAGATTTTCTGCGGCATACAGCAGGACTCCAAAAGAGTCTCAGTAGAGGCCTGCGAAGTAATTGAGTCGGGCATCAGGGGCTGCGAAAGCACCTCACTGAATTCCGAAGAACTGACTACCCTTTTAGCAGTGGTGTCGGAAGGCTTGGCCTTATGCGGTCTGTCTCTATCCTTATCTTTATGTTTTTGGGGAAGATCTGTTGTTTGCTGACTGATGGATGCCATATTGGTAATCGGGGAGACGGAAGACAAAAATATCTGGCTACAAACAGAGCTCCATGATGAAAAGTTCTAGCGTTAAAGAGGGCACAGTACTGACAGTGGGGTGCATTGTGATCTGGGCCTAAGCAAGTGAAATGGTAGGAATGGAAGTCTCGGTGTGGTGCTTGCTTTACAAAGGCGAGACAGTTATGGACTTTTTCAGACATCGGTTAGTGCAAGAAAAAAGGAAGGATCCCTATTGGCTTTAGCTGTTTTCAGCTGATGTTCGAAATCTGGAAACGGCCGACAGACACTGTTGTGAATTCCTTCTGCTATGGGCTCCACAGCAAGAAAGACTGAGGTAATGGCATCGCCTGCTCTCCTTTATAGCTCGGATGACCTGACATCAGCCAGCAAGCGACAGCAGCCGATACACAAAACCTTGACTCTGGTATTTGGACCAACTGACGGCTACTATTGCATGGATAACCCAATGGTTAAAACTGCAGCAGTGAAACATGAACATCAGTGAAATTCATCCAAATAATGCAGCCTACTACTGAATAGATACCACAATGAGGTCTCCATTCTCTTCACAGTTAACCATGTGGACACTAAAACCACAGGGTCATGGAAAGGTCTCAAAAATAGACAGTGAAAAGATTCTGTTTCATTACAAAGCGTTTCATGCTAGAAGCCTTAAAGGATCATGTCAGAGGCTTTAGTAGGAGAATAAGGCATACATAGAAGATGAAAAAATCACCAAACTGATGCTGAGGTCTGAAGCTTGGTGGTTACTTGACTCAGACACCATGCTGTCAGTTTTCTGAATTTTTCTCTCCCCTGGGCACTTTTTGAGTAGTACCTTTTCTTTTGAAGGATGGAAGAAGACGAGATTGTGAATTACATGATAGTCCATGACCAGACATGCCTTTTTTTTCAGAGAAATACTCAAAACAGAATGCAGACTGGACATATTCTATAGATCCAGGTAAAAACAGAAAAATCCTTAATGGACGACTTGCCTTCAACACATAATATGGTTATTAATGTTTAGAAATGGTCATCTATCCGCACAATTTGTCAATAATGATAAAACTACATCCTAATAAACAAAATACTTTTCCTCCTTACAGGTTTATCTAGAAATCCAGAAGTGGGTCATGCTGACAGACTGACAACACTACTGGGGCATACCCAGCTCACTGAATTGTAGCATCTGAAGATGGCATCAGTCAACTTCTTTATGCCACTGACCTGGAGTGGGAGGACATTTGTCCAGCCAACAAGGGGAAGGGGGAAGAGATCTGGAAGTCAGGCTGGCCATCAATCTTCTTTATGCAGGAATTCCAAGACTCAGCAATACTGCAAATGGAAATTATGAAAAACCTCAACAAAAATAGTCTGTCTCCCACTGTCACTTACCTGGTAGAACCTCAGAAAGAATAATTCATACAGTTGTGAGGAAAAAAGTACAGTTGTGTACACTTACCATAAATGTAGAGTGTATTCACTGTTGCATTCATTACATTTGGGTTATCTGCCTGCAGGTAGCCCTCAGCCGGCCTGAATACCAGAGTTGGACTCCTGCATTGGATACCGTCTCTTCTTCCATGACTTCAGGTCATCAAGGGTATAAAACATGCAGCCGACACCATTACATCAGTTTTTCTTGACCCAGATGTCAGGCGCCCCCATAATGGGAAGCAATTATATGTTATGTTACACCTCCAACAAAAAGCAAATACACCAGAAAGCTTAAATACACCAAACAAGAAGGAGAGGTAGAGCTAAGAGAAGTCAGGGGGCTGGAGGGAGGGTAACCAGGACTGCAACAGTGAATACACTGTAACATCTACATTTATGGTAAGTGTACACAACTGTACCATATTCTTCATGTTTCATTGTTGCAGTCATTACATTTCAGTAGATTCCCAAAGCTAAGGAAGGAAGGAGGAAGTTAAAGAGCATTAGGACCAGCTATTATGCCCTGCAATACTGCGGTGGCAAAACCAGCTCTGGATTTAGAAAAGGTAGGCATGTGGGTAATGCTTGGTGAAGGTATGAACAGAGCTCCAGGTAGCAGCTTCTAGGATGTCCCTGGTAGGGACCCCTCTGAGAAAGGCTGTAGAGGTAGATGCAGCCCTGGTGGAATGTGATCTTATCCCCTGTGGCGTAGGTTTTCCATGGTGCTTATAGCAGAAATGAATGCAATGGGCTATCCATTTAGAAATGGTTTGCTTTGAAATGGCCTTCCCCTCTGCCCCTGCAGCAAAGCCAACTAGCAGCTGTTCAGATTTTCTGAGAGGCTTAGTCCTGTCCAAATAAAACCTAAGTTGTCTGTGCACGTCCAAAGAGTGAAGAATTTGTTCTCTGTTTTGTGGATTAGGGAAAAAAGTAGGCAAATGAATGGAATGATTCAGGGCCACACTAGACACCACCTTGGGCATAAAGGAAGGATTGGTCCTAAGGGAAACCCTGTCTGCATGGAAGACAATGAAGGGCTCCACTGCCACGAGGGCCTGCAATTCAGACACTCTTCTTGCTGAAGTGATGGCTAGAAGGAAGGCTGTTTTCCAAGAAAGGAATGTCAACTCTGCAGTTGCAGCTGGTTCAAATGGAGGGAGAATGAGCTTTTCCAATACAAAGTTAAGGTCCCAGACTGGAGTAGGGGCTCGCCTGGGGGGGGGTGTCTTACATTTTTAGCCCCTCTGAGGAAATGCTTTAACAGGGGGTGAGAGAACAGTGGTGGTGTTCAGTATTACAATGTGCTGAAATTTCAGTCTCATGAATTTTAATTGATGAGAAGGATAGGCCCTTGTGGAGCAATTCTGTTAAGTACTGAAGAATATGAGGTAAACTGGGCACTGTAGTGCCCCATACCCTAGGGTCTGGCTCCAGGAACAATTAGTACTAGGTCTCCTTGCTTCCAGAATGACCTCTAGCACCTGCTTACTGAGGGATGCTATTGGAGAGTTCAAGGGATTAGCCAGGCTGCAAGGTTCAGTGTTTGAATCTGGGGGTGCAGAATCTGGCCAGTCTGCTGGGACAGCAGGGAAGATGTCTGAGGTAGGTGCCATGGATCCAGCAGTATCATGCTGTGCAAGAGGGGGTACCAGTACTGGTGAGGCCAGTCTGGTGCAATAAGAATTGTCCTTGGTTTGTCCTGTTTGATCTTTAGCAGAACCTTCGAGAGGAGAGGCAGAGGGGGGAAAGGCATAAACTGAGAGGCTTTCCCAGGTGAAGGACTTTCCCAGGTGAAGGACAAGGCATCCACTTTCCAAACTTGGCTGTGGGGAGTCCTTGTGCAGAATTTGTCCAATTGGTAGTTCTGGGGGGAGGCAAACAGGTCTATCTTTGGGGTCCCCCCATTTGTTCAAGAGGTTGAATATTTTTGGTTCCAGTTTCCATTCGTGTGGGTCCATGAGATTTCTCTTAGGTCGTATGCCAGTGAATTTAGCTTGCCTGGCAGGAATTGAGCTTGTAGGTGCACTTGGTAGCTCAAGGTTGTGTTCCACAGAGCCATGGCTAGTCTGCAGAGAGGGTATGAGTGGGTTCCCCTCCTGCTTGTTTATGTACCACATAACTGTGGTGTTGTCTGTCTTTACTAATAATTGTCCTGGAAGGATGTGGTCCTTGAATGCTGTCAGGGGATTCTGTACAGCTAACATTTCTTTTTGGGTGATATGCATGTGCATCTGACTCTGGTTCCATTTGTCCTGAATGCACTGCCCTGCCAAGTGACCCCCCCCCCAACCCCATGCATAGTCTGATGCATCTGTAGTCAGGGTTTGGGTGGCAGGGGGTAGACTGAAAGGGAACCCCTTGTTGAGGTGGCAGGCTACTGCCCAACAAAGGAACTCTGTCTTTATACAAGGAATGATGGGAATCATTGATTCCAGGTCCTGAGAATGTTGACACCATAGGCTTTTTAGATACCACTGTAGTTTCATCATATGCAGTCTTGCATATGGAATTAGCAGAATGCAAGAGGCCATGAACCCTAGGGCTTGCAGAATTTTCCTTGCAGATAGCTGGGTCTTTGTGGCCAGTGGTTTGAAGTAGGCTGTCAAATAAACTTGTTTCTCTGGTGTGAGGTAAGCCATCAGGGAAGTTGTGTTCAAGCTTGCTCCCAGGAATACAATCTGTTGGCAGGGTACTAGATACTAGATGAGATTTCTTTTCAGTTATGGTGTACCCCAGCGAGGTTAGAAGTTTCTTTACAAATGCCAGATGTTTTACTAGCATGTCCTGGCTTTCTGCCTGAATCGGACAATTGTCCAGGTATGGGTATATTTGAATATTTCTCTGCCTGCAAAATGCAATGGCTGGAGCTAGACAATTTGTGAATACCCTGGGTGCAGTGGATAGGCCAAAGGAAAGTGCAGAGAACTGATAGTGCATGGAGCCTGCTCTGAAGCGTAGGTATTTCCTGCAAGATTCCCTTATTGGAATGTGCACGTAAGCTTCCTTTAAGTCTAAGGTTGCCAACCAGGCATCTTTGCCCAGCAAAGGAAGCAGCTGTTGAAGTGTTAGCATTTTGAATTTTGGGATTACCAAAAAGGGGTTTAGAATAGAGAGGTCCAGGATAGGACGGCCAGGAGCCGTCTTCTCTGGGTACCAGGAAAAGTCTTGAGTAAAAACCTTGTCCCCTTTCTTCTGCTGGGACAGGTTGAATAGCCCTGATACTTAGGAGAGAGAGAACCTGCTGTTGAGCCTCTGCCCACTGATTTGGGGGTAGGTCTGGCCAACTGTTTGGGGTTGGTAAGGAGTAGAAGTGGAATCTGTATCCTTGGAAAACTACATTTAAAACCCATTTGTCCTGGGTAATGAGTTCCCAGTTTTTTGCATGCAGGGCGAACTTTCCTCCTAAGGGAGCAGGCAGTTGAGCAGGGCTTGGAAGGGTTAAGGTGAAGTCATTGTGACATTTTTCCATAGGGGGGTGTCTTACTACTTCCAGCTTTGGAAGTGGGAGCCCCCCCCCCCCACTGCTTAGGCCCGTGTGTAGCCTGAGACTGTAACCTAGGTGGGTCTGCTGTTCCTGGGTTTGGACTGACAAGGCCTGGAAGAGACTGGAAAAGACCAGTTCTTAGAAGACCAATGTCTACTAAATATGGGAGGCTGCACTTGCAGGAAATCTTTAACAGTTTGCTTAGATTTAGCTTTTTCCTCCATCTTTTTAAGGACTTCTGCTTTGTTGCCAAACAGACCGTCTTGGTTTAAGGGAGCATCCAGTAATTTAGCTTTAACATGATCTGGCAAGTTTTGCTCCTTAAGCCAAGCATGCCTTCTAAGTACAGACCCAGTGACAGCAGCCCTGCAAGACTCTTCTAAAGAGTCAAAACCACATTGCAAAGCATGGTTACCAACTTGTTCTGCAGAATGCATTAAATCCTGCAATTCTTTATGTTTGGCACAGTCAGGAATCAACATCATTTTCTGTTTAAGTAGTCCCATAATATGCTGCTGATACTTAACATATGAAACTGGCAATTTAAGGCCCTAATGGCCAAAGTAGCAGAAGTGTATACCTTCTTACCCCATTTGTCTAAGGCCCTGGAATCTCTATTAGAGGGGGTAGGTTTTTGGCAGCAGTAGCCTTAATGCCCTTTGGTCCTCGGGAAATAGCCTCTGGATCCGCAGTAGGATTCTTAAAGAGGAACTTATGAGAGTCAGGTACTCTTGTAATACCAGTCAGGTTTTCTGGGAGCTGGAGGTAAAATGTCTGGGGCCAGGCTATATTCCAAGAAGGCATCATCAACAATGTGCAGAACAGGAGGGATAGCTAAAGGCCTATGTTGAGGGAGGAGTAAGACTTCCCTAAGCCTCTTTTTGGAGTCAAGAGTAATCCTGGCTTTCTCAGCAGAAATGCTCCCTAAGAATGTGAAATGTTTCACCAAAAGAAAAATCTTCTGGAGGGGAAGCAGAGGGAATGGAATCCTCTGCATCAGAATCCTCATAGGTAGATAAGGGCAAATGTAATCAGAAGCAGCAGACATTTCAGAATCCTGATCAGAAGGAAAATCAGTTCTAGGTCTCTTAGAGGGGGAAGGCTGGCTTCCCATAATTAAAGTAATAAGGTCTTCAGCCATTCTAAGCATTTGTGTTTTAGGCATATGGGCCTGACCATGCAGTTTGAATGATTGTTTTCTAGGTGTGGGTCAAGTTTTAGACCTTGATGAAGAAAATGGCGTTGGTTTAAAATGCAAATCTGTAGGCCTGAATACACCCTCAGAAGCCGGTGCCTGCACAGCGGCTCCGGACCCATCCAAGGTAGAGACATCCACAGATTTCACAGTTGAAGAAGCATCTCGCGGTAAACAGGACTCCAAAAGGGTCTCAGTAGAGGCCTGCGAATCTGAAGTAGCATGTATCAGGGGCTGTGAAAGCACCGCACTGAGTACCGGCAAACTTGCAACTAGCTTAACAGAAGCATCGTCGGCAGTTTTGGACCTATGCGGTCTGTCTCTGTCTTTATCCTTACGTTTTTTCAGAATATCGGTAGCTGGATGGCTTACCAAAGCCATTTCTGGATAGTTAAACAGAATACCAAAATAATTTGCTGGGAAAATATACTGACGAATAGTTCGGGGGTTGAATAAGGCACAAAACAGACAGTGAGGGACATTGTAGTCTGGGCCTAAGCAAGGAATGCAGTACGAATGAAAATCTTTATGAGGTATTTGCTTTCCACAGGTAAGACAATTGTTAACTTTTACTGACATCGGTTAAGAGCAAGAAAAAGGATCCCCAACGGGGTACTTAACTTTTTTTGAAGACTTTGGTTCTGAAACTCGAAAATGAAAATTTCAGGAGTCGGCTGACCGGCACTTGCGAAGACTCTGGTATTCAGGCCAGCTGAGGACTACCTGCAGGCAGATAACCCAAACGTAATGACTGCAACAGTGAAACACTAAGAACATCTTACTGCTCATAGGTTCAGATAACCCAAACGTAATGACTGCAACAGTGAAACACTAAGAACATCTTACTGCTCATAGGTTCGTAGGCAAGTACTAGGGTAACTGCCATTGTGGGCTATTTTAACCTAGCCAGTTTCCCTTGGTGAAAATCAAACCTTGTACATCTTATCTGTGAGGTAAGCACTTTAACCATTATGCCAACCCACCCACTGCTATGACAAGTGATTAAATGTGTATGAAGAAATATATACTCACAGACTGATGCTCCAGATAAAACTCACACAAATGTACCTGAGCTGCTGAATAAAATCTACAAGCGAAATATTTAAACCAAAAATCAGTGAACTAAGCACAATTTATGTATTGTAAAAATAAGCAATTTAAAATACAATTCTTAACCAAGAGACTAAGCAGATGTACACAAACACTTCTGCATAAACTACTTATCCCAGTCCTTAACTCAACAATGTGGCTCAATGATAACTACAATCAGTAATAAAAAAAGTTTCTCAAGCCAGCAAGTCATTAAATCCAAATTAGTCTGCCAGTATTTACAGGTGCAGATATGCGCCTCAGATGGTATTCCAAATTAGCTCTGTTAATTTACCAAAGCTTAGTGAAGCAGCATGCAACAGAACTCATGTCCATTTTGTTTTGAAACAATACAGCAGCAGCAAACTAATTCACATTACCTTAATCAGAACCATTACAAGGCAAAAGTTTTTTTTTTTTGTTTTTTTTTAAGGTCATTGCTGGCTGATCGACGTCTTTAGGTGGGCATACTAGTTCTATGCTTTTATACCCTAATCTTTCTATCACATTTATGGGAAGCGTTTTTGCTGCTAGGACTGGTGAAAGATATTTTTTTTACTCAAAAATTTTTTTTCATAAAACTGACGGTTGCCACCTTCTCAGATATCCAATATGGGATGCTTTTTTTGGAGACATACACACACAGCTGGTACAAGGGACAGAATCATCTTTTTAGAGAACGGAGCCTGGGGAAAGATTTGACTTCTGAAATAAATCACTGAAACAGGACTTTTTAAACATATGAATGTGCACTTCTCCAAATCTGTATAAAATTTAACACAACAAGGAGTCATGGCATAGAACTATAAGCCTAATGCAGGACACACTGAAGAGTGTCTCAATGCATAAACTAACAGATGATAGTGATGGTGCAGAAATTGTCTGAGAAACTAGAAATAAAACTGCCTTTCCCAAACTAAAGAGGAGCCCATTTTTTCAAATAAGCCATAAAGTCTGTTAAGCAAACAATTTAAACACATTCAGAAGAAACTTTCCTAAACTACAGCCCCGCTACCCACTGACAAATCTGCACTGACATGCTAAAGTTAAGGTTTTGAACCAACACTACACTGCTACATATTGAGAAATCCAGGTAATTTGGTTTAGACATACTCAAAATTAACATCTCTGCTTAAAAATAAGGGTGTGGGGGAGGAGAACACAATAGTATCATGCATCACATTAGTTCAAACCACTTTCAGTAAACAGCTGTTTGCAGGCTGGTCAGATAAAATGCAACTAAACAAAAAATGGCTTACCATCCAAGTGATGGAGTAATCTGTCCAACTCCACTTGGTGACAAAGGGTAGTAGGTAGGCATTTCAGGACCTGGGGGATGTCTAGACATACCTGAAAGGTACAAGGCAAAAAAAAAAAAAAAAGCTAAATGTTAAAATGAATTTTACATTTTCAGCAAAAAAAGTAGGGCAAGCATCAGCTATTGCCTCTTCAAACATTGGGGCAAACATACCTCTCAATCTCTTAGTGCAAGAATTTTGGACAAAGACAAAAATAAAGTTGGGGGAACAAAGCCCAAAATCAGGGATAGATTTCAACTATTTCTCTCAACTTTCTTGGAAAGTTGATAGAACAGGTTTTGCATTAGCATGCATTTTCTGAAGGATATTGTCTGAAATTCAGTTGTGTCATTTGGTGACTTCAGTATTCAATGATTTTCCAGTAAACCACAAGGAACAGACCAAACTATATGAGAAATAGTCTGGACATAGAGAGCTGAGAGGTATGGATTATATATATATATTTACATTTATATTAATCCATACCTCATATATATATATATATATATATATATATATATATATATATATATATATATATATATATTTATATTAATCCATACCTCTCAGCTCAGCTTTTTCCCGGTAAGGGGTCACCACAGCGGAACTCCGGTCCACTAATGATTGTCAGTAGATTTTTATGAAATGCCGAGGTGCCAGCTCGACGCCCAACCTTCAACGAAGGCACGCCCATTTATGCACACACGTCTTTCGAACGCTACCCAACAGCTACATTGCACAGAAAACAGTAAATTATTTCTAGTGCAAAGCCCAGCAACCGGAATTCACTAAAAACAGTGTGTAAAATTTCTCTCTCTCCCCTTGTCAGCATGAATACTCCTCATACAACCACTGCCTAGAGCATATGCCTTCTCATACACTACCTACATTTCTTCTGAAAGTGCTCAAAGAATCCTCAATTTACCATATGTCAATGAACACTGACCAAAAAAAAATATATATAAAGGGGAAAAATACTCAAGTGTATTAATATTATGGCATCACATTTTACTGGCAACATTTCATTGGCGATGGTATCTCTGAATGATTACTACACATTTTGCTAAAAGAATGCAAGACAGAAAGTACAGTTGTATACACTTACCATGAATGTAGATGTTAAGAGTATTATTCACTGTTGCAGTCATCACCTGTGGGTTATCCCTGCTGTGGTAGCCCTCGGCAGGCCTGAATACCAGAGTCAGTGTTTTTCTGCATCGGCTGCAGTTGCCTGTAGTCTTTCAGTTTGTCAGTGCTATAAAGCAAGGCAGCCGACGTCATTATATCAGTTATCTTGCCCTAACCCATCAGAAGCACAAGGAAATAAAGTAAAGTGATCCTGGTGGCTAAAAGCCACCATGGGAAGCTTATGTCCCCCTAGGGCAAGATGATACAAGGAGAATGGAGGGAGGGAAACCAGAACTGCAACAGTGAATACACTTGAACAGCTACATTTATGGTAGGTGTACACAACTGTACTATGTTCCTAGTGTTTCACTGTTGTAGTCATCACCTGTGGGAGGATTCCCAAAGCTGAGGAGATGGGTGGAAGGATAGGTTAGAGCCCTAGGCAAGGGTCAGCAAGCCCTGCAGAACTGCAGAGGTAAATCCTGCCCTAGACTTAGAAAAAAAGAGGTAGGTGGTAATACTTTGTAAAGGTATGGACAGAGGTCCAGGTGGCAGCTTCCAAGATATCCCTGGTGGAGACTCCTCTGAGGAAGGCTGTGGAAGTGGAGGCCGCCCTGGTGGAATAGGTATGAATAGACTTGGGGGGGGGGGTTCCCATGTAGTCTATAGCAGAAATGGATACAGTGTGATATCCATTTGCAAATGGTTTGCTTGGAATTGGGCTTCCCTCTGCCCCTGGGGCAGCTGGTCTACTTTCCTGAAGGATTTAGTACGGTCCACATAGTATCGGAAATGTGTGTGCATGTCTAGCAAGTGCAGAATTCTTTCTCCCTTGTTTTGAGGGTGGGGAAAGAAGGTGGGCAGGTGTATGGCCTAGTTGAGGGTCACATCAGATACCACCTTGGGCATAAAGGAGGGGTTAGTCCTCAGGGAGATGCTGTCTGCATGGAAAATGATCTGCATGGAAAATGATGAGGGGTTTAATAGCCACGAGTGCCTGAATTACTGAAACCATTCTGGCAGAGATGATAGCTAGTAGGAAGGCAGTCTTCCAGGAGAGTTATTTCAATTCTGCTGAAGCAACAGGTTTGAAAGGAGGTAAGGTGTGTTTTTCTAAAACATAATCCAGGTTCCCAGGCTGGCGTAGGAGGCCTTCTGGGAGGTCTGATATTAGAGGCCCCTCTGAGGAATTGTTTAATCAAAGGATGAGAGAAGAGGGTTAGGTCTGAATCATAACAGGCTGAAATGGCCGAGGCATGGATTTTAATAGAAGAGAAAGACAGGCCACTATTGAGCGGGTAATCCAAGATTAGAGGGCTGGAAGGGTGCGAGGTACTGGCCCCAGGACCAGAATCTTTTCCATTTCCCTGCATAAGATTTTCTGGTGCTGGGCCTTCTGGCCTCTGTGATAACGTCTAGGACCAGTTTTCTTAACAGGGACTGTTGGTTAGCTTTTAAGGTACAAGCTATGCTGAAAGACTGAGAGTCTGCAAGTCTGGATACAGCATCGCCCCCATCACCTGGGTCAAGAGGTCTGAGATCAGGGAAAACTGCTTGGGGGATTGTAAGGTCAGGCTATGCAGTAAGGGGTACCAATGCTGTCTGGGCCAATTTGGAGCAGTGAGAATGGCTTTTGGTCTCTCCTCCCTTATTTTGATCAGTACCTTGGGAATTAGAGGCAGAGAAGGGGAACGCGTACACAAAGAGAGAGTTCCAGGGGAAGGTCAAAGCATCCACCTTCCATGCTAGGAAGTGATACGCCCTGGTACAGAACCTTTGCAGCTGTTGGTTGAGGTGCAAAGCAAACAGATCCACTTCCTGAGTTCCCCACTCATGAGTGATTTGCAGAAAGACTTCCCTGTGGAGCTTCCATTTGTGTGTGTGTGTGTGTGGGGGGGGGGGTCCAGTAAGTTTCTGCTTAGGTGGTCTGCCAGGATGCTGTTGACCCCTGGGGTAGGTATTGGGCAATTAGGTGTGTACCCATGGAGGCGGCTGTTAGCCCCCCCCCCCCATTTGTTGATATACCACATTACTGTGGTGTCTGTTTTTATAAGGATAACCCTTGGCCTGAGATGGGTTTTGAAGGATGTCAGAGCCTTTTGTACTGCCATCATTTCTTTCTGATTGATGTCTAAGTGAATGTGCTTGGCATCCCAAAGACCTTGGGTGCACCTGCCTGCTAGGTGAGCACCTCAAGCAATGTTTGAGGCGTTGGTGGTGATGGTCTGGCCGATAGGACAGAGGATGAAGGGAAGACTCTTGCTCTTGGCACAGGCCTCTGCCCACCAGAGAAGCTTGGAGCTTATACATGGGATCAGAGGTAGAGAGGTCTCTAGACACATTAGATACCACTGAAATGTTCTCATGTGAAGCCTGGACAGAGGAATTAGAAGGATGCAAGATGCCATGTATCCCAGGGTTTGCAGGATCCTCCTCACAGTGAGGTGACTTCTGGAAGCCAGATGGGTAAAGTAGAGAGGCAAAAAGCTTTGCTTTTCTGGGGATAGGAAGGCCATCTGGGATGCTGTGTCTAGCTGAGCTCCCAAGAAAATGATCTTCCTGGTGGAGGTTTTGCTTTGATTTCTTCTTGTTGATGGTGAAACCCTAGAAAAGTTAGGAGGGATTTGACAAAGAGAAGGTCCTAGAGCAGCTTTTCTTTGCACTCTGCCTGAATGAGACAGTTGTTCAGGTAAGGGATAAAATCTGTATATTTGTCTGCAAAATGCTATGGCCAGGGCTAAGGATTTGGTGAATACTCTGGGTGCAGTAGATAAGCCAAAGGGCAGAGCAGAGACCTGAAAGTGCTGTGATCCTGCTCTGAAGTACAGGAATTTCCAGCAGGATTCCCTTATGGTGATGTGAAGGGTAGGCATCTTTTAGGTCTAGGGTCACTAGTCAGGCATTTTATGTTAGCATAGGCAGCAGCTGCTGCAAAGTGAGCATTTTGAATCTGGGGACCACCAGGGAGGTGTTCAAAATGGATAGATCCAGAAAGAAGCGCCAAGTGCCCTCTTTTCTGGGAACAGGGAATAGTCTGGAATAAAAGCCTTTGGCTGCTTGATCTGGGTGGACAGGTTCTACTGCCCTCTGGGATATGAGAGTTTGGACCTGTTTCAATGCCTCTGCCCACTGGTTTGGAGGCAAGTCTGGGTACCCTCTTGGAATTGGGAGTTTGGTGAAAGAGAATTTGTATCCCTGAAAAATTATCTTCAAGACCCATTGGCCCTTTGTTACAGAAAACAAATTTTCTTTGAGGAGGGAGACCCTTCCTCCTAGTTTTTGTTGAGTGAAGGGAAGGCAGAGGAGCGAGGGGGAGTCATTGTGAATTTTTACAATAGAAGGGTGGGTTAGAAATCCCTGCCTTTGGGCCGAAGTGGTCCACTTTTTGCTACTCTGCTGGCCCAGGGATAGGGGCCTGGATGGTCTGCCTCTGCAGGGCTTACTTTGGCCCTGTCTGCTAGGTGCAAGGAAGGACCAGTGCTTAGAGGGAAAGATCCTGCTGAACCTGGGAGATTGAACCTGAAAGAAATCTTTTACTGTTTGCATAGATTTTGCTTGGTCTTCCATCTTTTTAAGAATCTCCTCTGCTTTTACTTCATATAAGCACTCCTTATCTAGGGGTGCATCAATAAGTTTAGACTTGACATGATCAGGGACAGGTTGTTCCTTCAGCCATGCATGTCTCCTAATGACAGATCCTGTCACTGCTACCCTGCTACAGGCTTCTAGGGCATCATATCCACAGTGTAATGAGTGTTTGGCCACTTGACAAGCAGAGTGCAGTACATCTGCTAACTCTTTTTAACTGGCACATTCAGGAAAGGTTGAAATATTTTGCTTTAATAGTTTCAGTGTGTTGCTGATATTATAACACATGGAACTGACAAGTAAGTGATCGGATAGCTAAGGTTGCAGAGGTGTATATTTTTTTACCCCATCTGTCCAGAGCTCTGGAGTCCTTGTCAGAAGGAATAGGATTCTTGGCAGAACTAGTCTTAGCTCCTTTAGGTCTCTGTGTAATGACCTCTGGGTCTGCAGCAGGATTTCTGTACAGGTATTTGTGAGAATCCGGTACTCTGTAATACCTGTCAAGTTTACTGGGAGCAGGTTTTGAACCCAGGTCCATATGCACTAGAGTCAGAGCCACACACCACTACACCACATCAGCTGTTTCTGCTATGGGCTCCACACAAGAAAGACTGATGTAATGATGTCAGCTGCCTTGCTTTATAGTACTGACAACCTGATATTAGACTACAGGCAACTGCAGCCGACGCAGAAAAAACATTGACTCTGGTATTTGGGCCAGCTGAGGGCTACCACTGCAGGGATAACCCACAGGTGATGACTGCAACAGTGAAAAACGAACATCCAATCTTGCATACTACTAAGAACCATCTACGTTTGCCATGCACAGAGCAATTTACAGGCTGACAGTTTCGAAATTAAAGCTTGCATAAGGCTAGATAACTGCTACTAATGGTCTAAACTGTACATCTCCAGAGACATGTACACTTTGAATAATTATGCAGTCCAAATGACTGGTCAGGGCAATATTGAGCTGATTTTTTGAACAATGAAAAGAAAATGGTACAAGAACTACTTTTGTAGAACATGGATGCACAATGATCAGCTTAACTTCAGCTCTTCCACTGTGGAAAAACTGTTGAAAAGGGAGCCAGTGAAACTGCCTTTTTTGGTAAAATTCAATTACTGTCCAGTAACTGGCTTGATAAATGATCTACACACTGTTTCCAAGAGGACCACTCTTGTGCAATATGCAGATAACTCTACACTATCTACACAGCCTCTAACCTACAAAAACTTTTAACAAATTACTCATTCTTTTACATACATAAAATCTTGGCTAAACTCCTCTCCAAAAATGAAAAGGTAAAGTAATTCTAGCTTCAGCTTTGACACAAGTGATGGCTTCCAGTAATTTAGGAGGAAATAATAAATTCAATGTACCTAGAAATGATTTAAAAGAAAAACTGAAGCAATATATCAACTCAAATAATAAAAGGCTAAAAAATAGAACTAGCTTGCTACTCAGGTGAACTGATAAAATGTAAAAATCAGAGGTTGAAATGAAGATGCTGGCTGAGTATGAGACTTCAAGAAAAGCAGCTTTTAAAAATAGAGTTAGAACACAGTGCATGCAGAGAACTTGAAATTATGTTGCAATAGAGAATCTGGAAGAAACAGACAAACCTGGCTATTAGAAAACAGCCAACACTTATTAGTAAAGATGCAATCATGACAGCAGAAAGAGTTGATCCTGACAAAACTGTGGCAGAAGGAAAAAGTATTAAAAATTGGAGACAAAGTGTTTGTGGAAAATGATTATTCACTGTACACCAGGCAGAAGTGAAGAAAATTTATTCCAACAAATTTTCTGGAGGATCAAAGACATTTTTTATGTAGAGCAAGCTAAGGAGGAAATAAAGTTTATCCAACAAAACGTGAGCCAGCAAACAGAAGGGGACTCATTTCTTATTCTTCTGACAGCACAGAAAGATTTTGATAGTGAAACCTTTTCCAACGTTTCAAAGGAAAATGCTTGAGAGATTGAAAAAAAAAAAAACACAGGAGTTAACTAGAATAATCATGGATACCTTGGACTTGAACCAGAGTGTGGTGCTGGGAGAGGGAGCAGAACAGAAAGACTACCAGCAACACTGAATGTTGCTTTGAGGGTTACGAAAGAATGCAGGCAAGTGTATGGTCTCATTTAAAGAAGTCTCTGTCACCATCTTGGGCATAAAGGAGGGGGTGGTCCTGAGAGATGCTGTGTCTTGATGAAAAATGATGAGATTCCACAAACACGCACGCACATGGGCCTGAAGCCTGACACTTCTGGATGAGGTAATGACCAGTAGGAAGGCTGTCTTCCAGGTAAGGAATTTTATATCATTGAAAGCCAATAATTTGAAGGGTAGAAGGGTGAGCTTCTCTACAATGAAACTTAGGACCCAGGGAGAACAGGTGGCTTCCTGGGAGGCCTAATATGGCCAACCTCTCTCAGGAAATCTTTCATGAGGGATTGTGAAAACAGAGGAGATTATGAAGACAGATGGGCAGAATTTTTTTTTTTTTTTTACAGGAGTGGGAGACATCTTTTTCCAAAAAGGATAGACAGGTACGACAGGATCAAAGGGGTCGGAGCTTAACAAGGGTTTTGTCCCTTTGTCTGCACCAAAGAATGAATCTTTTCCATTTGGCAGAGTAAGACTTCCTAGTGCTAGATCTCCTGGCTTCTTTTAGCATGTCCAGTTCCTGCTCATCAAGCAACGACCCCTTCCATGGGATAAAGGTATCATCCAAGCTGTCAGTTTGAGTGTGTGCAGGTTGGGGTGTATTACTGTGGCCCTGTTTGTGTTAACATGTCCACTTTTTGTGTCAGCAGACATGGCTCTCTGTTGACTAAGCAATAGTGGGTACCAGAGCTGCCTCAGTCAATCTGGGGGTATCAATTACCATTGGCACCTCTTCACCTAGTTTCAACAATACCCTGGGTAGCAGTGGTACTGGGAATAATGCATAGAGGAAAAGGCCTGGGTAGCAGTGGTACTGGGGGCAATGCATAGAGGAAAAGGCCTGTCCAAGGAAAGGAAAAGGCATCCATCCTCTAGGCTGACTCCATTTTGTTCCTGGAGCATAACTTTCAAGTGAACATTTTCTTTGGTGGCAAAAAGGTCCATCTGTGGCACAGCCCATTTTTCGGTTATGTTGAAAAATAATTCCGGCTGCAGCTGCAACTCATGGGGGTCTGACAGGCTCCTGTTGAAGTGATCCATTAGTTAACTGATTCCTCCCGGTAGGTACTGTGCCATGAGGTACAGCTCTAGTGAGTTTGCAGTTTCCCTAAGGTCCATTGGGGTTAGGAGTGGGTCCCCCTTGCTTGTTTATGTAACACATAGCTGTAGTATTGTCCATCTTCACCAGAAGGACTCAGTTTTTCCATTTGCAATCAACTCTTTGGACCAAAATTAGTTCTTTTAGGTTAATGCGTTTGTTTTTGAACTTGCAGTCCCATCTGCCTCGAGTCTGGAAGTTGTTGTAGTGGGCTCCCCAGGCAATTTCTGAGGCATCTATTGTCAGAGTTTGGTCTTGAGGGATGAACCTGAAGGGGAGGTCTGGACTGAGGTAGCATACTTGGGCCCACTAAGCAAACTCTTTCCAACTCTTTCCTGAACCAAGGAAGTAATTTTATTCTGAAGTTGAGAGGCTGAGAATGTTGATGCCACAATTTCTGAGACATCACTGCAGTTTTCTCATATGTAGTCTAGCCAGGGTGATCATGAGGATACAATAGGCCATGATGTATTCCAGGGCTTTGAGATTCTCTCTGGCTGTGTAGTAGTTCCTTTTTGAAGTACAGAATTATGAAGATCACCTTGTCTGGAGGGATGAAAGCTTTCTGAAAACCTGAGTCTAGTAAAGCTCCCTGGATCACAATTCAATGCTTGTTGGGTTTGAAATTTTTGGGCATTGATTATGACCCCCCACTAAGTTAGTAAGTTTTGGGTACAAAACAGGTCTACTTTGAGTTTTTCTAGGCCTGCTGCCTGAATGAGGCAATCAATCTAAGCAAGGGTAAATCTTGACTCCTTTTGTCCCACAGAAGGCTGTCACTGGGGCCAGGTATTTTGTTAAAACCCTGGGTGCAGCAGACAAGCCAAAGGGAACAGCACAAAACTGCTAATGTCTCTCACCTGTCACAAAGCCCTTCTGTGCAATTCCCTCTATGGGGATGGGGATGTATGCATTTTTTTTACATCTAAGGTTACCACAAAGGTATGGGGTGAAATCATGGCAGTAGTTTTGAATTCTGGGACTTTAAGAATCTGTTGAGCCTTAACAGGGTACCTTCTTTTCTAGGGACTAGGAAAAGTCTGGAGTAAAAACCTTCTCCTTGTAAAGAGTTTGTATGGGTTCCACGGAGCCTTGAGTGCACAGACACTATTTGGGTTAAGCCCTCTGTCTTTTGGTTTGGAGAAATATCTAAGAAGCCTGAGCAAATCAAAGGATGTTTGAACTTGAATTTGTAACCTCTTTGAATTGTGTTTAAAACCCCATACATCCCTGGTAATGATGGTTCCATTCTTGTGGAATAGTGACAGTCTCCCCCAAAGTCTAGGGGAAGAGTGAGGAGGAGGGTTGAAGAATGGGGGAGTGCCAAGTGTCATAATTGCTCCCCGATAGATCTTTACGGACAGGATCCCACAGGCCTATTTGGGTCTGTTTGCCACTATCTAGGCAACTGGTGCTTTCTTTAGCTCTTTTCCCTATGAAGTTTCCTTTGCCTAGGCTTATACTGGGGGGGTGGGAAAGGACCAATGTTTGGTAGGGTAGTGCCAGCTATGCCTCTCAACTCTCCAGATTTTCTCGGAATGTCCAGATTTTTGCCACGGATTTTTGGATTGTTCCTGGTAGAATTTGTAGTTTTCTGGCAAATCACTGAGGATTGGAGTCACTAAGTAATACTAAACAAACATTTGAGTTTCAGACTTCATATCCTTCAGGAAAATATAGAATGATGCAAAATCTGTCATTCTAGCAACTTTTTAGAAGTAATATTCTGTCCCTATTTTGGAGCTTTTGTCCCCCCATTATTTCTGGCTTTGTCTGGCTTTCTTGTGCTGAGAGGTATGATGCTGGCTAAAATGAGGAGCCTGGACCTGGAGTTGTCTGACAGTTTGCATGAACTTGTCCTTATCTTTCATTTTAAGCAGACCTTCAGCCTTAGGACCGAAAAGAAAGTCTATGTCTAACAGGGCATCCAGGAAACTGTATTTGACATGCTTCATTAACTAAGCATGTCTTCTAATGATGGATCCTGTAGCTGCTGCCCTACTGAGACTTCCAAGACATCATAGCCACAGTGTAGTGAGTGCTTAGCCACTTGAGAACAAGAGTTACAAACATTCTTTAGTTTCCTTGTGAGAGCCTTATTTTCATTCCCCATGAGTTTGTTTCATCCGGTCAAAAACAGTTTCCTGGTACTTCACCATATGAAACTGGCAGTTCAAAGCCCTCATGACAAGGGTAGCAGAGGTGTACGCTTTCTTTCCATACCGAAGGCTCTTCTTTACTCATCTGTTGGTAAAGGATTTTTGGAAGAGCTAACTTTTGATCCATTAGGGCCTTGAGTCACCACTTCAGGATCTGCCACAAGGTTCCTAAAAAGGTGCTTGTGGTAAATCTAGAACTCTGTACAATCTATCAGGTTTTGGAGGGTCAGGGGGAAGAGATGGGTTGGCTGTAAGGAGTAATCTAGGAAGACAGTCTACCACCTTAAGAATGGAGGAATGGCAAGAGGTTTATGCTCAGGTAGATTTTGGAATTCTCTAACTTCTTAGATTGGGGGTAGTCCTGAGCTTCCCATTTGAAGTGCTCCCTCAGGGTATGCAACACATTTTCCCCAAAGGAAATATCCTTGGGGGAAGCTGAGGCAACATTCTCCCCAAATTCCGAATTCCCATAGGAAGCAATAGATGCACCCTCCTCAAAGGTGGATTCATCATGATCAAAGTCATCCTCAGTCAAGAGAGTCAGAAAACTTCTGTGGTGGGGTATCCCTCTGTTTCCAGTTGATGCTTTAGGGGGGAGGGAGGCATCTACACCTGTCCAAGGAAATCAAATATTTAGCCAAACTCACCAGGTTTTGTTGGTAGGTCTGACAGTGGGAGCCAGAAGGCCTAGGTTAAGGTAAGGTGGGTACAGATTTTTTGTGAAAGGCCTTAGATTTTGACCTAAGGCTGAACTCTGCACTAGTACCAGATGAACAACTAACTCCTGTGAGCAGTAGGACGAGGTGATCTCCTGACGATGCAAAGAGCTGTCATCGGAAGCTGGAGTCCATGAAGTGGTCCTGGACCCAACCAACAAGCCAAGTCCTTCAGGTTGTAGAGAAGTAGAGGGACTCCGAGGCAGACTGGGACTCCAAATGGGTCTCGATAGAGGCCTGTGTCACCACCACCTCAAAGTGGGCTGCAAAGGCAGCCCACCATTTTTGACAATCATAAGCCTAGTAGGACAGGCTGATGGCAGTCGCATGTTGCCTGAGGCCCTAGAGCTTTTCCTTTTCCTGCCTAGGGAGATCCACTTCAGTTCGAACAGTGGACAACAAGATACACAAATGCCTTGACGATTCACAGAAATGTTTAGCTGGAATTTCAGCCCTACGCACGACAGTTCTGCTATTAAAATAAGCACAAAACTGACTGTTAGGAATGCCAAGTTCAGGGCTCAAACAAGCCAAACAAAGAGGAATGTCTGGTGTGGTATTTGTTTGCCACAGCACAGACAGTTATTAATTTTCTCTGACAGTCAAAAGGCGCATGAAAAATTCTCCACTGGGGCACTTAGCTTTAGGCATCATCTATTCTGATGGGGACCAACCGATGCACTGACTAGCACTATGCTTAGGGCTCTAACTGCAAGAAAAAACAAGGTCATGGCACCAGTGACTCTCTGTATACCCAAATGCAGTGATGTCAGATATGGCATCTGTTGGCTTCAGGAGGAGAAAATATTCTGTTAGTGGGGCCATCCAAGGGCTTCCATAGCAGGAAATTCCACAAGTCAGAACCTGTAACAGTAAAACATTCTATTTCACAGAAACATGTGCATTTAATTCAAAATTTCCACTCATCCAATAACTATTTTAGATCATGCACTGATAAACTAAGAAAACTACAGGGTAATAAAGTAAAAATGAGAAACTGATGCTTTCACACCTACCTGTTGAGAGTAATTTAAGGAATGGGTAGTAGAAGTTATTCGATATTTATTAGGGAAGACAAATATCTTCAGAAGTTATAGCTAGCAAGTGTGATATAACATGAAAATGGAGTTTTAAAAAACAGCAGCAATAGAGCTAACAAGATATGGACAAGCAGTAACCAGAATTACTTAAAAGGGCTGACAAAGGTTAAAGTATTTCAGAATAATGGGAATGTAAAAGAAAAGAGATAGCACAAATGTAGAGTGCTAAAGAGAAAATAAGGGATCATCTGGATAATATGCATGAGTTTAGAAAAATTTCTGTTAAGCAACTACTTTTGATAATAACCGAAGAGCACAAAACCTTTTGGCACAACATACACAACAGGAAGTAGAAAGGGTTGCTGCCAGAGTTTGGGAGCCTATAACAAGAAAAATAATCAAAGATCCTATACAGGTACTAGAGATATTCTGGATTTTTTATGAAAATTTGTATAAAGCAGAGAAATGTGGAAATCAAGAAAGCACAAATGGAAATATTTATGGACGAATTAATTATGCCCAGGTTAGTGGTAAATGAAGCTCAACAACTAACAGTTAAAATAGGAGGAGAGGAGATAAAAATGGCAATATAAATGAATCAATCTTCAGGTAGGTCTCCAGGAGCAGATGGTAGGCCTATGAATGTCTGTAAGTTAGTAGGGAAGAGACTGATAAAGATCTGGAAGATTTAACCGTTTTTTTTAAAGGAAGGAAGCACTAGGAGGAAGAAAGATGTAATGGATGTATTACCTAAATATGATGAAAACCCATCAGACACAGCTTTGTATAGACCCAGTTAAATTTTAAACCATGATTATAAAGTTTTTATGTCTATAGTAGCTGAAAGAATGGCAAAGGTTTTGTCAAAATTGATAAATATGGATCAATGTGGTTTATGGAGGGAAGGCAATCATTTGACATATATGATGCTCCACAGGGAAGCAGAATGTAAGGAAGTAAAATGCTGCTCTTGGTGGGTCTTGATGCTGAGAAAGCATTCAACAGAGTAAACTAGTATTTTATGAGTAGGCAATAGAAGTATTTGCATTCCCTGGTGCAATAAGGGTAATTAGGAGGATACAATACATGAAGGATCAAAAGCAATAGTTAAAAGTGGGAGTTTTCCTCTTTTTGCAGATATATTATTTTGCACCTGCTACATCTAAAAAAGGAAATCAGTGCTGTGGAACATTTTGAGATTGTTTTATCTTTATTAATTTTATATCCCAAAAAGACTAAGGTTAAAAATGAAAATTATGTACTCGCACACAAATTGGTTCAGCAATGCCCATATTTATGGGGCTACGATAAGATGACGTATTTAGGAGTATGTACTAAAAAAGCTTCCGTTATTGCAGCTAAGGATATGTGGGAATAGACTAAAAGAATACAAAAACTGAGAAACTTGGATATGGATAGCAAAATACAATCAGTGAAAATGTTTTTAGTCCCTTTAGTTTTATATATGGGTCAGGCTTTTTTTTTTAATCATCCAGAGAAGTTGTGGACAAATAACTAGAGAGTTGAATTAATTTATCTGGGAAGGGAAGACGGCCAGAGTTGAGTGGGATAAGCTGATCCTTTCAATGAACAAGGTGGCTTAGGATTACCTAATTTGGAGAGATAATTTAAAGATGCACAGTTAAGGCTCATACAGAAGCAGAAAATTATAATTCAAAATGGAAAGGGATGACTAAGTAGATAGGGTCAAGGAAGAAAAAGAGTGGGATTTTTGATGCATATCCTTAAGGAGAACAATAACTACAGAATATTATTGAACATGATGTAGAAAAAGTATTCCAACTAAGCCAACATGAGAATGGAGAAAGGAGATTTTGCCAATTGGGATGACGGCAAGTGGGAGCACAGAAAATAGGCAAGAGGGGGCTGGAATTTACTGGATAAAACTGGGAAAGGAACCAAGATACTTGGATCAAATAACTAAAGTGGGAAAGGTAATGAGTGGGATGAGGCCAAGATGATGTTTGGATTGAAGGCTAGAGACTGCCTTCCCTACCAGGGACTAAGAATATAGGCAAAGAGAAAGTGATAGATGAATCTTAAGTCAATGATCTGCACTGGCAGAGTTTTTAGCTGCTAAGAAAGGGCATATAAAATCTATCTATACCCTCTTTTTCCCCATTTTTGATACTTAAACAGTGAATCATCCACAGACAAGGTTCACACCACTGGGTGGCTAGAGTAGGACATACAAAATATTGCATGATAGCTACAAGAATCACAGGAGGTTAGAAAAGATTTTGAAAAGCAATTTACAAGAGAACAATGGGAGGATGTATGCATGGCTGAAAAGTATGCAAGAAAAGACCAGAAGGTTTAGGATCTTTGCATAGGTATTTTTACACCCCAAGAAATGTCAAAGAATTTTTCCTCAGGTAGATGGCAAATGCAGGAAGTGTGATGGAGAAGTAAGAGGTAACTGGGAACATACCGCTTTGGGTAAACAACTCCCTACAGAGTACTTTGTCAGAAATACTGTGTGATTAAACATCTGTAAATAAGGAAATACTTTTTTTTATCTGGAACACATGATCTGAATTGTCTGGACTTAAGTTTAACTCTGTTGGGTGCCAAGAAAGGCAATTACTACAAAAAGGAAATCAAAGTCTAAACAAACTGTATTTTAGTACTGAATATTATGAGAGATAAAAAAAAAACTGGAAAGGGGGTTGTTAAGGGAGGAGAAAATTACATAGAAATAAATGGAAATTGTGGGAACAATGGGTGCAAAATAAATGGTCATGATGAGGACTTGAAGTTTAAAGGAAAAGGAATTTAGCACAATTTATGTAATGTTGGACTGACAGTGGCAAAGGAAGGACATGATGCGTGTGTAGATGGAAAAAATGTTAATATGATTTGTTCTCTTTTCTGTTAATGTTTGCATGTGTCTTAAGTCATAATTTAATAAAAGGTGCTAACTACTTTTGTTCTCTAAAGCTGGAATGAGATATTAACAGCAAGAAAGTTTATGTGGTGCGTGGTATCAAATTAAAGCTTATATCACCAGATTGGAAGCTATGCACTCTCCAGCCAAGACCGAACTAGCAGGTCAAAAGGAGAAGGTCAACACCTGCACCACACCACATGGAACACAGCCTTCCAGAACACCCACTATCACAGCTCTCACATAAAAACACAAACCACACACCCAACTTCTCGGAGGCTCTCAACAGAAATTTATCCAAACAGCAGAGACTTCCAAGACAGAAACGGACTCTTCCACCACAACACAGCACAAGCCACAGGACATATATAGCTCACCTCCACAGTATGCCCCTCAACCCAAGCCCCTAAGGCTAAACACCTTGCCCAATACACTAATCAAAGGTGACTCAGTAGTGAGGCACACAGATATCCCACTCACTAGGCTAAATAAGGAGAAGTGACAGTCAGCTGTCTATCAGGTGCCAGAATCCGACAACGCACGCACTCAGGTCACACCACAAGTACAAGTATGACTCATTGTCCACGTGGGTATGAATGACCTGAGAGAAACCTCCCTGGACTACATGAAGAGCGACATGGTGGAGCTTGGATTGTGTGGCCCAGGCAGGTATGACACTAGCCATGAGCAGTATCCTACCATCACCCAGAATGATACCGCAGTACAAACAAAAAATGATGGACTTCAACAATTGGCTAAGTTTCTGGTGTCATTCTAAGGGGATCCAGTATCTATCTGCTTGGGATTACACGACTGACAGACATCGATGCTTTGCCAGAGATGGCCTGCATCTGTCACCCCTGGGTTTTTGGGTACTGGCTAAGGCTCTTGCCACCCATATAGTGCGTTTTTCAGGTGGTGTTCCAAAGACCAAATTACCACCGTAACAGCTATAAATAAATGCAATCTGAGGGTGATGCTGCTCAATGTTAGAAGTCAAAATCTCAAGATGCACTCACTCAAAGCACTCCTCAAAATGGAGATCATCAACATTTGTGCTGTAATGGAGACCTGGCTTAAAGCGGCAGGAAGCACCCCTGCACTAACCAGACTATAACTCATTCCACACTTTTCGGCCCCAAAACATGGACCAAAGCTCCAAAGGCAGTGGTGTCTCCATATTCAAACAGGATATGCACACCTCCAGACTAGTAGCCCAGCATAACGCATCTGAGATACTTCAGATATAACACTGGATAAGATGGCGATCCAGGTCATAACCTGCTATAGGTCCCCAACCATGTCCCTAGACTTAAGCACCCTGGAATCTATCAAGGTCCAACCCAACACGCATACTAGGAGACTTCAACTACCCCTCCATCAACTGGAAAAACTACTCAAGCACCACTACACTGGACCAACGCTTCCTGGAATTCATCTGTTCCAATGCCCCCCCCCCCATTACAGGAAGCAACATCCTTGATCTGGTTATTACTAACATGGGAGACCGTTGCTCTACACCAATAGTCAATTCCCCCCTGGTCAGATCTGACCATAGACTAATCACCAAGGAAATCCACATCTCACCCACACCCCCCACAAAAGGTAACCACTTGAAAAACTTCTCCAAAGCTGACTTTGGACTCCTAAAAACAGAGGTGGCTAACTTCCCGGCACCCATGTCAATGGAAAATAGCTGCATGGCAGTCGAATCATACACTAATGCACTGTATGAACATGTACATAAATGCATGGAATTAGCCATACCCAACAGAACCAAGACCCTCTCCTCCAAAAAAGGAAGCCAATCTGGTGGTCCCCTGCCATTAATAAACTCTACAACAGAAGTATGAATCTGTTGCAGAAAAAGGTGAAGTCCCAAGACTGGAAAAACTCCCTTATTAGCCTCAACAAAAAGTTGAGATCCCTAATCAAATCCTTTAAAGCCAGCTATGAAGGCAGACTTGCAGCAGACACTAAAAGCAATCACAAAACCTTCTATAGTTCTATCAAAAACCTCCATGGCAATATGCAGATGTGAGTTACTGCACAATGATACCTCCTATACTGAGCCAACAGATACTGCCAACATACTGGCCAACAGATTCAGTGCCAACTATACCCCCCCTCAAAGGGCCAATCAATACCAAGCATCCAGCATTACTGCAGCACAGATTAAAGCTGCATTGTCCGAGGCTAAGAATACAGCTTCCACGGGACCAGATAATATCCCTGGCTGTCTTCTATATGAACTGCAAAGTGAACTGGTACTACATGTGTGTGCCCTGTTCAGTCACAGCCTCACCTCAGGCTTTAGTCCCTACCAAACACACTGCTACAGTCATCCCTCTCCATAAAGGGGGAGCGACTACAGACCCTGGGAATTATCACCCCATTAGCCTAACGAGTCTGATATGTAAAGCTATGGAGTGCATCATCATGGACCTGATAAGATATAGGAAATATCCAAACTCTGGACCCCACGCAGTTTGGCTTTGTGAAAGGGAGATCATGCCTACTCAACTTGGTTGACTTCTTTGAGTCAGTCACGACGGTTGTGGATGAGTGCATACAGCATATCGCGATATGGCCAAGGCCTTTGATAACCATTCCTCACTCAGGAATTATTGATAAACTCACCAAACTAGGCATCAACCCCTACATCACTAGGTGGGCTGCAAATTGGCAACATATAGAACACAGTGTGAAAGTAGTGAACTCCAAGTCAGACTGCTGACCAGTCACGAGTGGAGTCCCACAGGGATCGGTCCTGGGTCCTCTCCTGTTTGGCATCTACTTCTCAGAAGTCCAGGCCAACACAAAGGGACTCTGGCTGACCAAGTTCACAGACAACTGTAAGCTGGGAGCCATTATTAACTTCCCCAAGTGATGCAGACATCCTACAGAAAGGCCTCACACTGAGACCAATGACTGGTGTTGAAAATGGCCTTAAGCTTAATGCCAAAAAATGTGTTGTCATCCCCTTTGGTAAAAACTCAGTTCCCACTAATTACCACATCGATGGGAGCCCAACGAACACTGAAGAGATCTGGGGATGCAGGTTGACAGCAACCTCTCATTCGACCACCACATTGCCACTGTGGTCAGAAAGTCCTATGCGGCACATCTCATTACCAAGGGTTTTGCATCCAGGAAGAAAGAGGTCATCATCTCTCTCTACTCTTCCCTCATTAGACCAGTCTGAGTATAATGCTTCATTTCGCATGTACCTCACTAGACACCTGTAACAGCTGGAGAGGCCACAGAAATACCTCACGAAGAGGATCTTGGGCATTAAACACATGTCCTACATGGACAGACTCAAAAGACTCCAGCTATTCTCGGTCTCGTATAGGTGATCTCTGCTCGACTTACAAAGCCATGTCTGACCCAGCACTGTTAGAAATGCTACATCTAAAGAAATCCCAATCCCTCCGCACCACATGCTCCAGAGACCTCAACCTCATTACCACAATCTAGGAGAAAGAAGCAACTCTCAGCTGAAGATACCTCTCACCAAAACCAAAAAACCATGTAGAAACAATAGTAAGAGGTAAAACCACGAAATGTACAGTCTTCTGGATAGCAGAGTTCCAAAAAAAGGCACAATATAAATCCAAAAACACTTTATTACAGGTAAAATGAGTGCTTTCGCGTAGTACTAGCTACGCTTCTTCAGATAAATTTACAAAAATAACTTCACATTTAAATACATATTTTTGGCGGGATCATTATTCAATAAAACTGTAATTAAATCAATTAAATGTAGTAATTGCCCTACAACTCAATCAATCGCATTCGGTAACTAAGTAACTGCAATTAGCAGATGGCTCCAAAACAAAAGCAAAGAAGACATTACCTCGAATCAAAACACCATCACACATTGTCATGTCGTATATACAACAAACGCCATAACAATAAACAACCTAGTGTCCCTATATTAAATAACAAATTCCCAATCTGTCATAAATAATAAGTAAATCTGGGTTATTAACCCTAAAAGTAAAACGAACAATATATTCAACTGATCATACACGCATATATCACAATCACTATATTTTTAGTTTATATACATTAAGGTATTCTCATGTAATAAATATAGTTACAAATTACAGCCCCTAGATTTTGTTTTTATGGGCAGTTTCCTAATGTATATAACTAAATATGGAAGATAGTTCCATAGATATAAGATACAAATTTCTATTAGTTATATTTTCTGAAGGTAGTAGTGATGTTGTTATTGTTAATTTATATGTTTGGTATTATTCTTTTTTGATATATTTAATATTGTTTTGTGATACCAATTTTTAACGTATTAATATTATTTATTAATATGTCTGCCATTAT
The DNA here is from genome assembly GCF_019279795.1 of Protopterus annectens. Taxonomy (NCBI): domain Eukaryota; kingdom Metazoa; phylum Chordata; order Ceratodontiformes; family Protopteridae; genus Protopterus; species Protopterus annectens. The sequence continues at coordinate 1,117,825,114 of NC_056728.1, forward strand.
TGTGAATGATAGATTTTGTCGATTAAGACGCTGACAGGTCTGGATCCTTTTTATGTATGTTTTTATGTATGTTATTAAGGTCCTGTCTTTTGGAGATAGGTATTCTTGTTGTATTCTATCTTGCATTTGAGCTCAGAGCATCAGTTTTTATGGTGTATTTTGGATACCGATCATTCTTTGTCCAGATGCAGAACGGAACTCTGATTGTGATATATGCGTGTATGATCAGTTGAATATATTGTTCGTTTTACTTTTAGGGTTAATAACCCAGATTTACTTATTATTTATGACAGATTGGGAATTTGTTATTTAATATAGGGACACTAGGTTGTTATTATTGTTACGGCGTTTGTTGTATATACAACATGACAATGTGTGATGGTGTTTTGATTCGAGGTAATGTCTTCTTTGCTTTTGTTTTGGAGCCGTCTGCTAATTGCAGTTACTTAGTTACCGAATGCGATTGATTGAGTTGTAGGGCAATTACTACATTTAATTGATTTAATTACAGTTTTATTGAATAATGATCCCGCCAAAAATATGTATTTAAATGTGAAGTTATTTTTGTAAATTTATCTGAAGAAGCGTAGCTAGTACTACGCGAAAGTGCTCATTTTACCTGTAATAAAGTGTTTTTGGATTTATATCGTGCCTTTTTTTGGAACTCTGCTATCCAGAAGACTGTACATTTTGTGGTTTTACCTCTTACTATTGTTTCTACATCATTACCACAATCAACAGAACATGTTGGAGGGACAGGTTCCTCACCCAGAGACTGCCCATGCTCTGGAATAGACTTTCCATACATGTTGAGTAGAGCACCTTGCTGTCTGTCTTCAAGAGAAATCTTGATGAGTGGATGGGTAATAAAAAGTTCACCCAGGGGATCACTTCAGTGACTCCTACTCGACAGAGGCACTGAAAACTAAGGTTGGGTGGTACGATGCCTGGGTAATCCTATGGGCTAGGCTTGTAAAGGCTCAGCCTAGTACACACCTATGAACAATGGCAAACTCTGCCCCAAAGTTTGGTGGCCAAGCTGTATACATGCAAAAGATATTTACAGTTGCTTGACTGTACATTACACATATATGCTTAATTATATTCAATGATCTCTAAAAACAGAATAAGGCTAAAGAAATGGTTTCACTTCGTAACAAGAGATCACATCTGGATGAACAAATGTTACAGATACTAGAAATCCAACTAATGAGGTTATATAGTTGTTGTAAGAAATTATCACTTAATACAAAATACAGGTTACAGCTTGTATGACCACCTGAAGACAGATGTTTACTGAACAAGTTGGCTGCTTATTTGCAACTATTTTGCTAAGCACGTTTAGAACTGTTTAAAGGCATGGCTCAACATTTGCTAAAATCAAAACAGCCCAGGTACAGCACTCCAGGTAGTAAACTCTGGTGTTAGGAAGCACAAAATTATACTTCTGCAGAATTGGTGAAGACCACAAAGGCAGGGGAAAAAGCCTTGATAGTTTATTACTGACATGAATTATTCAGCTAAAGATTTCTCTGCCTCTCTCCTACAGTGCCTTATGTTTGTGCATCATCTGCTTTCAGTTTTTCATAAAGTCACCTTTCCATTCACTTGAAATGAGAGTGCTCTGTTGCTTTTTCTCTGGAAAGAGCATTTGTATGCACTTAAGCAACTTTGTAAGAAACTGTAGCTGCATGAAAAAGGCTTCACCAAAAGCTGATTTTGTGAAAGAAAAAGCAGTACCCGCCTGCTGTTTATTAGCAAAACTCAGACTTCCCAAGGTGCTCACTCAACTTTGACAGAGCTGGCTGGTCTCTCTGCAATAAACCTGCAACTCAGACAAAAGGTCTAGTAATACAGACTTTTCTTGGGCCATACAACTTAAATAATGTGTACAATGTCAGAGCCAGAGAGACAAATTGCTGAAGGGGAGACAGCAGGATTTCAAGCAAACCAAAAATGTGGTACATAGAGGAGACTACCTACATTTGACAGTCTATGAAACATTTTATAGGAAATAAAAACTCTGGAAAGAGGAAAAGCTGCATTTAGAGTATACATGTCCTTAAAAAGAAAGTGAAGGCAAAGTGTAATGTAAATTACTGCACACAGAGGAAGTAAAAACATTCCTCATCCCTGGGACTATCATGAAAACTCGAGACTTCACTGTCTCAGCTCATTTGGAATTCTCTGTGACCAGGTAAAGTTGAATATATAGTCAAAGGAAAATTAAAAATTACTTTAGATATCTTCACAGCAACATGCATGCTTAGTTTTAAGCTAAGTGTAGTCAAAATAATTTTACTTGTGTGCAAGTTTTAGAAAATGCTGATTTAAGAATGGAAACTTGTCATTTGGATGCAACAAAACTGTCATTCAGTACCACTGCACTGAATAAGTGATGGTATGTTCCCATGTCTGCATGCTTTGTGGACACTGAACATAACCAGCATGGTGGCATGGTCCATGCACATGGATGAGAGCCAAAAATGGGTATGACAATTAAAGATAAAGCATAATTAGTGTAAATGGAAATGCAAAATCCCAACAATACTTGACCAGAGTGTGCATGTGTGTATGAAGGTGCTGGTGGGGTGAAAATATAAGCATTCTATATGTATCAACATGCCAAATGGGGTAGAAGGCATTTTCTACATTGTGCACAAAGATAACCCCCAGATTGTCTCCAGTAGGTAAAAATATGCTCTGTCCATTTTGCAGATTTAATTACTTGCAAGATTATATTGCACAGTAAATAAAGCTCCAAATAAAACACATCTGGCTTGATGTTCAAAACCTGTATAGAAGAGCCCAGAATGAAAGCATTGCCAATGAGTGACCTCCCAAACCCCCTGCAACACACAGGCACATGGGATATATGCAAATGACCCCTATGAACAACAGGTGTTTCAGCTATATGGTGATTCTGATTGCCCATGACTTTTACATTTGAAGTCATTTTAATGGACAATTTAAGGCCAATAAAGCCAAACCCTACTAGCTATGGATATGCATATTTTGGCATTGTTATAACCTTGTAAGCATAGCATAAGCAAAGTGTTTGACTAAGCATACGAAACAGATGGTTGTTATACCAGGCTGATGTCCATTATTAGGGTGACTGCAAAATATCCCAAACAACAAATTAAAACAAAGAGTGAGAAGGTCACACTGAAAAATCAACCAGTAAAAACTAAATGAAAACTCCAGCCAAGCTAGAACTTCCAATGCTACTGAAACACCTGATGTTAATAGGGGTCATTTACATATATCCCATGTGCCTCTGTTACAGGAGGTTTGGGAGGTCACTCATTGGAAGTTCTAGCTTGGCTGGAGTTTTCATTTAGTTTTTACAAAATGAAAGCATTGGGAATGCCTTCCAGTTGCTGGACAGAAGAGTTCAACTTTAACCTTCAGAAGAAATTCTCCTGTAAAAGGGATGCTAGAAACAGAGTTTATGGACCATGCCAACACTTCAGCAAATGACACAGTGAAGAGCTTGCCAGAAAGATGGTTAGTGTTGCTGTGGTGGCAATCCAAGGCAGAAAGCACTAGTAGACATCAGTGGCAATGGAAAGCAAAAAGTTTGAGACCTGCTGTGTAATGCTAATTGGGGAGGGGAGGGGAGGATCTCCAAATCTGACTGATACTGAACAGGCCAGGCAGCAGGTGTGGCAGGGCAGGTATGGGATGAGCTTTTCAAGGCCACATAGAATGCAGAGAACTGGTGAACCACCCAGGACTTCAGAAGGAAGACACTAGTAGATTAGTCTTGGGAATGGTGAGAAAATAATGTTCTTGACTGGGTAACAGGTTATGGAGCTGGAAAGATCACCAAGAGTTCCTGAACCTAGTGGGCATGCCCTCCTTTGAGGACAGAGTACAAATAGTAGCAGTTAGGACCAATTCCATATCTGTACATGAGATCACCACATCGATTAAGCACATTTATGACAATGCTAGCCTTAATAGATATGGGCTTTCTTTAAGGGGAGACCCAGTGAGATACTAGTATTGATGAGGGAAAAAGATTTTGGCCAAAAAAATTATTTGGGGGATGGGGTAATTCCCTTACTGTTTTAAGTGCTAAGGGAATTCTGAAACAACAAGGATGTAGAAGAGGAAGAGATCCACTTGAAGTTGTATTCAAGTTTTGGCATAAATGAGCTAGAGAGAGGTCTTTTGACTCAAGCCAGGATTTGGCAAATTTTGATAATGGAATCTGTTTAGTCACATACTACTGCTCAAGTTTGTCAAGATCACAGCATTGGAGTCAAGTTCTTCCCTTTGCTCATAAGGCTGAGTGATATTTAGAGAAGTGGGCAATGGGGAGTGTATTTATAGATGAACTTAAAGCTGTCTTTACTTTTGTGAAGTTTGGTAGTTCGAGAACTTCAATTAGCTACTATGCATACTTTTTCAATTTTGATGGAAAATGCAGACATCACCTCTGGCTTAAAATGGCAATAGCCCACATTTTCAGAAACAGAAATGAGAGAATGCATTCCATTTTTAGAGGGATCACGCTCTTCCACTGTCATGGGAAAGTGGTCGTCATACTGCTGGGCAGTTCAGCAGAGGAAAATTAAGGCTATAAGCTGGCAATGGGCTTCATCCCATAGTCTGGAAGTTTCATTCAACCTCGGAAAGTCACTTAACCAGTGTCACTGGGTCATTTCAGGAAAGATTAACTTGCACCTTACGGGTTTATAAGGCTAAAAAAGAAAAACTCCTTGATATCAGAGATTCAGGAATAAGCAGAACGATTTCACCCTAGTAAAGTACCACATCAGTACATGTTGAGTAGGGCTCTTAGCTAAACGCTGAAATCCACCTACCTGTGCAGACTTCCAGTACTCTGCTTATGGAGTGGGCCAGGTTGACGTGTCCTTAATCTGGTGCTACATAACTGCTTCTCAGATAAAAAGGTTGCCTGCTATGCCATCTTTTGCTCTTTTTGTCAAATTCCTACAGGTATGGCAGAGCCAAGGATGAAAGACATGGGTGTATGGTCAGACACAGTTACTCTTGTACCTGTGCTGAAGTACTAGGCTTTAGCACAGAGGGTTGTCCACAGGAGGAAGATGGGTGGGAACTTGCATTGTAACAATGTTTCTATCGGAACCATTTACTGTTATACCGAGGTCTCACCTAGTTGTACTATGTTGCTAGTGACACATTCCTAGTCAGTAAATAAGAGAAACAGACACCCATAGGTTCTCCAACTACAAAGGTGTGGCCAACCCCATTATTCTCTCATGGAATGCCTCTGAATCCCGTCCTACTACTTTGTTGTATTGCCCACTATGATTGCAGGACATGTGGCCACCTCAAAAATGGCCTGGGCTGAAACTTGCCTAAAGGCAGCCACTGAAGATCCGGCTGCTCTAGTGGGATGTGCAAGGGCAGCCTGCCTTTCTTCTCATTGTAGAAGACTATACACTTAGGTAGTCAATTGAAAAGCATGTGCTTTGTCAATGCCATCTCTTTACTCTGTGTGAAGGAGTGCATGTGCCACTGATACAAAAAATGGAGAAAATATGTCTGGTCCAGGTAAAGGCATAACTACCTGTGGAAGCCCAAGATTCTCTCCGTCTGTTTTGAGGATTCAGGATGAATACTGACAGTTGGATTAACAGGTTAATGGACATTTAAGACTATATTTTTCTAGATCTGTCCCGAGTCAAACCCTTTCACTATGAAAGACCATCTAACAGCAGTGTTTGCAGCTCTGAGGTCCTTTTTGCAGAAACTATTGCTGCCAAGAAAGTGGTCATCCAGGACAAGAATCCAAGTGGCACCAAAACTGCAAGCTCAAGAAAATTTACAGTCAGTTGCCTTTTGAAGAAATAAGGTCCTTTTTAAATGGATATCTCCTTTTTGCATCCAAAGGACACACCTCCAGTACACAACGCATTAATTAAGCAGCCACTAAAAGGAGTGAAGGCTAGAAGACAGAAATAGATATGGCAGAGACACTAACCTTAAACAGAGGAGTACAACAGCCCTACTCCAATGAGACTAGAGAAAAGAAAGATTCTCCTTTCATCCTGTTTCAGTTAATGTTATAAAAAATCCCTATTAAAACTCAAACCCACCACTCTTGCAGCTGATAAACCTCCCAATGAATTCCTAAAATAGCTGCAGAACCCAGTCTGCATTCTTATCAACAGATCTATAACTGAACAATAAAATCCCATCAATCTGGAAGATATCCCACATCATTCCTCTACATAAATGGGGAAGCTCAACAGAACTTTCCAGTTTTAGACCCATCATCATCCTGTCCCCTCTCTCCTTCTTTCAACTGTTCCCATTTGGGGTCGCCACAGCGGATCATCTGTTTCCATTTCTTCCTGTCCTCTGCATCTTGCTCTGTCACACCAACCACCTGCATGTCCTCTCTCACCACATCCATAAACCTTATCTTAGGCCTTCCCTCTTTTCCTGTTATGTGGTAGCTTCATCCTTAGCATCTTTTTCCCCAATATACTCAGCAACCCTCCTCAGCACGTCCAAACCAATGTAATCTTGCCTCTCTGGCTTTGTCTCCAAACCTTCCAACCTGGGCTGACCCTCTAATATACATATTCCTAATCCTGTCCACTCTCGTCATACCCAGTGCAAATCTTAAAATCTTTAACTTTGCCACATCCAGCTCAAACTCCTGTCCTTTTGTCAGTGCCACTGTCTCCAACCCATATAACATACCTGGTCTCACTACCCTCTTGTAGACCTTTCCTTTCACTCTTACTGGTACTCTTCTGTCACAAATCACTCCCGACACTCTTCCCCACCCACTCCATCCTGCCTGTACTCTCTTCTTCACCTCTCTTCCACACTAACCATTACTCTGAACTATTGATCCTGACCCCTCTCTCTAAAATCCTCAAAAGCTCCAACCATGCTCATCTCATCAATAACAACCTCTTTCAAAGTCACAGAATGGCTTTCGCCCCTACCACAGCACCTCCACCACCCTTTTATCCCCCACTGATACAATCAACCATTACAGGAATAGGAGTCAGTCTCCTCTACTAAAGGCATTTGAGACCGGTCTCTCATTACAAACTTCTAACTACTCTCAGAATTTAACCTTAGTTGCTCCATGGTCAGCTGGTTCAAAGCACATCTTACAGGATGGAAATAAGCAGTACTATGGCATAACAATAGATCTCTTCTACTTCCCATGAATTTGGGTGTCCCACACAGGATCCATCCTTGGTCCACTTCTTCTTACCCTCTTCAACAATTAACTTTTTTACAGCCACTGGACAAGCTTCCCTTATCCAATATGCAGATGACTCTACAGTAATATCTGCAGCATCTTCTCTTCAACAATTACTGTTAATAACCCAAGAAACATTCTCAGGAGTGGAAAAATAGTTATTTGACTTGCAGCTCATTCTAAACCCAAAAGCAAAACAAAAAAGTACAGTTGTGTACACTTACCATAAATGTAGATGTTAGAGTGCATTCACTGTTGCAGTCATCACACTTGGGTTATCTGCCTGCAGTTAGCCCTCAGTCAGCCCAAATAACAGAGACTTAGTATTTCTGCATCAGTTGCTGTCACTCCAGGATTGACGTCAGGTCAGGGGTATAAAAACAGGCAGCAGATGCCATTACATCAGTTTTTCTTGCCCCAAATGTCAGGAGCCCCCCAAATAGGGAGCTAATTTATGGTTGGAAAAACACCACCAGTAAAAAGTAAATACCAATAACCCTGTAAGAAGTGAGTAATAGACAAAGAGGAGAGGGAGAGAGACAAGGGGGCTGGAGTGTGGGAAACCAGGACTGCAACAGTGAATACACTCGGAACATCTACATTTATGGTAAGAGTACATAACTGTACTATGGTCTTTGTGTTTCACTGTTGCAGACATCACACTTGGGTTGATTCCCAAAGCTAAAGAAAGGGTGGAGGCAAACAAGAAGAGTTGGGGCTGGCTAGTATGCCCTACAGGACTGCTGTTTCAAAACCCGCCCTGGATTTGGAAAAGATAGGCAGTTGGTAATGCTTGGTGAAGGTGTGGACAGAACTCCAGGTAGCAGCTTCCAGAATCTCCCTGGTATGGTCTTCCCTGAGAAATGCTGTAGAGGTAAGAAGTTGCCCTAGTGGAATGTGTTCTGACCCCGTGAGGGGTTGGTTTCCCATGGTGCTTGTAGCAGAAATGGATACAGTGTGCTATCCATTTGGAAATTGTTTTGAAATGACCTTGCCCTCTGCACCTGGTGCAAAACTGACTAGTAACTGGTCATATTTCCTGAAGGGCTTAGTCCTATCAAGGTAGAATCTGAGCTGTCTGTGCATGTCCAAGGAGTGCAGGACCCTTTCCCCTTTATTTTGTGGATTAGGGAAGAAGGTTGGCAAATGGATAGTTTGGTTGAGAGACACACTGGACACCACTTTAGGCATAAAGGAAGGGATAGTCTTGAGGGAGACCCTGTCAGCATGAAACATAATGAAGGGTTCCACAGCCATAGGTGCTTGTAGCTCAGATATTCTTCTAGCTGAAGTGATGGCCAGAAGCAAGGCGTTTTTTTTCCCAAGAGAGGAATTGTAACTCTGCTGACGCAGCAGGCTAAAAAAGGGGTGTAGCATGAGCTTTTCTAGTACAATGTTAAGGTCCCAAGCAGGGGTGGGTGCTCTCCTTGGTGGCCTTAAGTTGTTTGCCCCTCTCAGGAATGGTTTGATGAGAGGGTGAGAGAAGAGAGGTGGCTCAGTGCTGTAATAAGCCAAGATGGTAGAGGCATGGATCTTAATGGAGGAGAAGGATAGGCCTCTGTGGAGTAGATCTGCTACATAATCCAGGGTTAGAGATAAGGAGGGCAGTACTGTGTCCTCTCCTTTCATTTGAATCCATGAACAATACATTTTCTACTTATCAGCATGGGATTTCCTTGTACTGGGTATTTTGGCTTAAAGAATGACATTCCAGCACCTGCTTGCTTAGGCTAGTCTCTGGGGGAGAACTCAAGGAATAAGCCAGGCTGCAAGATTCAGGGTTTGCAGTTGCAGATGCAAGATCTGTCCCCACTGCTGAGTGAGGAGGGTTGGGGTCTGGGGTAGGTGCCAGGGTGGCACCGGTGACAGGCTGCACAGTAGTGGGTACCAGTGCTGCCATGGCCAGTCTGGGGCAATCAGGATTGCCCTTGGTCTGTCCTGTCTTATCTTGAGTAATATTCTTGAGAGAAGAGGCAGAGGGGGAAATGCATAGATTGAGAGGTTTTCCCATTGGAAGGATAGGACATCCACTTTCCAGGCCCTGTTGTGAGGTGTCCTGGTGCAGAATTTGCCGAGCTGGTGATTGCAGGGGGAGGCAGAGAGGTCCATCTCTGGGGTCTCCCTATTTCTGGATTAGAAGGCTGAAGATGCTGGGTTCTAATTGCCACTTGTTTGGGTCTAGGAGATGTCTGCCAGAGAGTTTTGTTTGCCTGGCAGGAATTGAGCTTGCAGATGAATATGCATGTCCAAGGCTGTGTTCCACAGGGTCATGGCTAGCCTGCAGACTGGGTAAGAGTGGGTTCCCCCCTGCTTGCTGATGTACCACATAGCTGTGGTGTTGTCTGTTTTTATTAGCAGGGGTCCTGGTGAGAGTAGGGATCTGAAAGCTGTCAGAGCATGCTGAAAAGCTAGCATCTCTTTCTGGTTGATGTGCAGATGAATTTGACTTGGGCTCCAGTGGCCCTGAAGGCACTTGTCATCCAGGTGTGCCCCCCAGGCATAGTCAGAGTCTGTGGTTAGGGTCTGGGATGCGTGGAGTTGAGTAAAGGGAAGTCCCTGGTTGTGGTCGTATGCTGCTGCCTATCAAAGAAGCTCTGTCCTTAGAAAAGATATGACTGTTTCCAGGACCTGAGAATGTTGGCACCAAAGACTTGTACCACTGAAGTTTCCTCATATGCAGTCTGGCATATGGAATTAGTAGAATGCAGGAGGCCATGAACCCTAGGGCCTGCAGGATTTTCCTTGAGGATAATTGGGTTCTGGTGGCCATTTGAGAGAAGCAGCCTGTCAGACAGGCTTGTTTTTCTGGAGTAAGGCATGCCAGCTGGGATGCTGTGTCCAAGCTTGCTCCCAGGAATACAATCTTTTGACTGGGGACTAGTTTTTATTTATTTTCATTGATAGTGTACCCCAGGGAGGTTAGAAGGTTCTTTACAAATGTCAGATGCTGCAACAGCTTTTCCGGACTGTCTGCCTGAATCAGGCAATCATCCAAGTATGGGTAAATTTGAATATTTCTCCGTCTCCACTAGGCATGGCTGGAACCAGGCATTTTGTGAATACTCTGGGAGCAGTGGATAAGCCAAAGGGAAGTGCAGAGAAGTGATAATGCATAGATCCTGCCCCGAAACATAGGTATTTTCTGCACAAGTCCCTGATAGGGATGTGCAGATAGGATTCTTTTAGGTCTAGGGTGGCTAACCAGGCATCTTTGGACAGCATAGGAAGAAGCTGCTGAAGGGTGAGCATTTTGAATTTTGGTACCACCAGAAAGGTGTTTAGAATGAAACATCTAGGATTGGGTGCCAAGTGCCCTCTTTTCTGGGTACCAGGAAAAGTCTAGAGTAAAACCCTTGACCTATCTGTTCTGCAGGAACAGGCTGAATTGCCCTTATGGAGATCAGGGATTGAACTTGGTTTTGTGCCTCTGACCACTGGTTATGAGGAAGGTCTGGTTACCCTTTTGGGGTTGGCAGCGAGTGAAGTAAAATTTGTACTCCTGGAATACAATGTTGAGGACCCATCAATCTTTGGTGATGGAGGTCCAGTTTTTTGCATGGTAGGCAAGTTTTCCTTCTAGGGGCAAGGGCAGTTGGGCAGAGGTGAGGAGTGCAGCTGAGAAGTCATTGTGAATTATTTCCATAAGGGAGTGGCTTAGCACTCCCTGTTTTAGAAGTGGAGGCACTCCATTGCTTAGATCTCTCCATACCCTGAGACTGTAATCTGGGGGGGTCTGTTTCCTCTGGGTCAAGTTTGAGATGGCCTTGAGGGGGCTAGAAAGGACCAATGTTTCGAGAGGCAATGCCTACTGAATTTACGAGGCTGCACTTGCAAAAAGTCTTTGCATAGATTTAGCTTTTTCTTCCATCTTTTTTTAGAACCTCTTTTGCTTTGGTGCTAAACAGATTGTCCTTGTTCAAAGGGGCATCTAGTAATTTTGATTTGACATGGTCTGGCAAGGTCTGCTCATTAAGCCAAGCATGCCTTCTCAGTACAGAACCAGTGACTGCTGCCCTGCAAGATGCTTCTAGGGTGTCAAAGCCACATTCTGCAAAGTATGCTTGCTGACTTGGCTTGCAGAATGCATAAGCTCTTGTAATTATTTATTTTCTGCACACTCTGTAAAGGTAGATAATTTTTGCTTAATACGGTCCATAATATGTTGCTGGTATATCAGCATGTGAAACTGGCAATTCAATGCCTTAATGGCAAGAGTTGCAGAGATGTATACTTTTTTACCCAATCTGTCCAAAGCTCGGGAATCCCTGTCCAAAGGGGTGGGATTCTTAGCTTAGTTGCTTTTATACCTTTAGGCACCTGGGAAATTACCTCTGGGTCAGCAGTAGGATTTTTAAAAGAAATTTGTGAGAGTTAGGGACTCTGTAGTACCTTCTCTGGTTTCCTTGGAGCAGGGGGTAAAGTATCAGGAGTTAGACTGGATTCCATAGAGACATCATCCACAACATCCAGAACTGAAGGGATTACTAAAGGTCTATATTGTGGCAAACCTAAAAATTCTCGGAGTCTCTTTTTGGACTGAGGATAGTCTTGGCATTCTTAGTGGAAATGCTCTCTTAAAAGTATGTAGGGTTTCACCAAAAGAAAAATCCTCTGGAGGGGAAGCAGAGGGAATGGATTCCTCTGCATCTGAATCCTCATAAGCAGATAAAGGCATGTCTTCATATTCAAAAACCTCAGAGTAGTCTTGACTCTTGGCCTGTTAAAGCTGCTGGGGACAGATCTCTTTCTCTTAGCAGGGGAAGGCTGGTTTCCCCTAATCAGCATAAATCAGGTATTCTGCCATTTTAAGCATTTGATGTTGTGGCAAGGAAGCAGGTGCCTGAGTTTGGGTAGTCAGTTTTTTAGGCACAGCTCGTACTCTTGGCCTTAGAAACTTGGTAGTTTTAGACAGAACTGAAGATGCAAAAGAAGTAGTCAGTTTGAGTCAAACATCAGTAGTGCATAGAACTTCCTTGGAGCCAGTGCCTGCACCGCAGCTCCAGACCTATCCCAAGGTAGAGACATCTGCAGGTTCCATAGTCAAGAGTCTCGCAGCATACCGGACTCCAAACGGGTCTCGGTAGCGGCCTGCAAATCCATTGAAGTGGGCATCTGGGCAAACTAGCTTAACGGAAGCATTGTTGGCAGTTTTGGACCTGTGCGGTCTGTCTCGATCTTTATCCTTATGTTTTTTCTGAAGATCGGTAGTCGGATGGCTTACCAAAGCCATTTTGGAATAAGGAGATTGACAGCAGAAGTATTTAGTGACAATAAGGGCCCAACAACGAATAGTTTGGGTGTTGAACAAAGCACAAAACAGCGAGGTATTTCATGGTCTGGGCCTAAACAGGTGACGCAGTAAGAATGGAAATCTCGGTATGGAATTTGCTTTCCACAGGTGAGACAATTGTTAACTTTTTCTGACATCAGTTAGAGCAGGAAAAAAGATCCCCAATGGGGTATTTGGCTTTAGAAGACTTCAGGATTCAATTTGGAAACGAAAACTCGGGTATCGGCCGACCAGCACTCGTGCGAACTGCTTAGGCTTCCTCGGCAAGAAGGACTGATGTAATGGCATCGGCTGCCTGTTTTTATACCCCTGACATCAGTCCTGGAGTGACAGCAACTGACGCAGAAATACTAAGTATCTGGTATTCGGACAGACTGAGGGCTACCTGCAGGCAGATGACCCAAATGTGATGACTTCAACAGTGAAACACGAAGAACATCTTATACTTTTTTCCTCCCAGGTAAACCACCAGATCCCCACCTCCTTTCCCTATATCATCTGCTAACCTCACAATCATCTCTCATACTAAACTCTTAGGTGTTACTATCAACTGTTCATTCAAATTTTTTCTTCACATAGCCAACACCATCAAAAAAGTTAATAAAAACTCGGTAGTCTCTATCGACACAAACAGTACCTAACAAACAGTTCTAAAGCTACCCTCACAACTACTCATCTAATCTCCAGTCTTCTGTATGCCAGACCCATTTTTACTAATCTAAAAAAGGGTGACCTCACAAAATTAGAAAACTGTTACAATAAAACAGCCAAATTTGCTATGAACCTCAACTATAGAGCACATCATTGCTTAGCACTCAAACACAAACTGGCTCGAACTACCGAACTAGCTTACTCCAACCAATTTGTCACTCATCACATGCTTATTCACCAACCTGGAAAAATCCCTACTCTTCAGAATCTAGTACAACCTTATAACTCCACATGCCCTGTGTGGATCAGTTTATTATCCAAGTTAAACTCAAATAAGTACTTTAACCTTTTGCAGCCTGTAATATGCTGTTACATATATGCAAGCAAAATTGCTTATACTGCCAAACAGGCCAAGATCATGGCTCAAAAGGGTCTGTGGGCCAAGACACCAAACTGATTAAAGGAAATAAATGTCCAGAATTAACTGAGAATGGTAAACTCCTGCGGACAGGGCATCATAATTGCAGCAGTAGTCACAATGAAGTGCTCCTTCAGAGAGAAGTCCGAAACTCATTCCTTCTACATTCCTGTGCATTTTCTAAATGAGTTAAGGATGGCTGGCTGTGCTTTCTCATGCTTGTAAAAACATCACACCCAATGGTCAGAGGTTGATAGTTTGAGGAAAGGTGAATGCAGCATACCTTAATTTTGGTACTTGGACATGCTAGCGACTACCTGAATGCCTACCCATAAAGAGGCTGGTAACATCTCAGATGTGACTGGAAAACCTACTTACTGACTATAGTGTCCTCAAACCTAAGTGACACATTTATGGATTTTCTCTCCCTGACATCTTTACAGGATCCTCTCCTTCCTACCCTACTTATGCCAGCACTTTTTCCAATGTGTCTTCTTAGAGATCAATACTACTCTGACACCAGTAACATGGCATTAGTTTTCTTCTGCATCAACCACATTCTGGGGGCAGTTTCTCAATTCCTGGGGGGGTTTCTAACTGAAACACACAAAAACTCCGGCAAAAACATGACAGGAGAGAAACTCCCTTAAGCAAAAAAGGGCACCAATGAAAAAAGTGCACTTTTACAGAGGACATTCACAATGTCTCTTCAGGCTTGAACAAGATGCACTCCAGGACCTGCCTTGCCAGTGAAGCATGTTATGAAACCAAAGAAACTTTACAAGTAGGATAGAACTATTATAAAAAAGATGAAGCTTATCTAATGTGTAAATCATCTTTTGAGGAGGAAATCTGTGGCCATAGTTCATGAACTTGGGACTACATACTTGCAAGTCAAGAAGTGCAAAACCCACATCAATAAAAAAATTGATTGCATGAGCAGCATCTCCTCTTATCCAGAGTGCGGGCAAAAATTCCTATGTGAAGGGGATAAAGGCTTGCTCCGCTGCATTAGTAGAGCTGCTGACTCCAATATGTAATGAACAGTAATCATGATAGTAAGGTAAAATCTGCCCTTGCATGCATACTGAAGGATTCAGACAGCATGGTTAATGAACGTTTTGTGGCTTTACAGATCTAACACTGTACTACTCTGTGGGTGGAGCTAAAGGGGTCTAAGGGTTGTTGCATGCTATGTGGTCCCTGTGTTTGCATAGTGACAGTTGTATTCGTATTGTCAGATGCATTTAAGGCAGGGCTCTGCCAAGGGTGCAACCCCCCCCCCCTTATTTGTGATTTTCATCAAAAGGCAGTGGCGGCTGGTGAGTTCAAATCAAAGGGAGCCTGCAGGATACAGCTGAATGGGTGGGGCCAATGGGAGGGGTGCAGCCAACTAGAAAAGAAAGGAGCTATGCTCAAAACCACAAAAACTGGAACTATAATTAAATATGCTGCCCTGGGTGCCAAACCGTCATTATGAGAGTCCAATCAAGACAAAATGAAGTGTAGAAGAAAAAAAATATTTCAATGCATTGGCTGAATTGACAGCTTACTTAATATCTAGATGCAGTGGCAGCTGATGACTTCAAATCAAAGGGGGGCTGCAGGAAACAGTTGAATGGATGGGGCCAAGGGGAAGGGGTGTGACCAACCAGAAAAGGGGCGGAGTTATGTTCAAAACCACAAAAACTGAGACTTTAAATACGTTGCCCTGGGTGCCAAACAGTCATTTTGAGAGTCCAATCAAGACAAAATAAAGTGGAGAAGAAAAAAAATTTCAATGCATTCACTACATGATCTAAATGGAAACAAAAAGGTTGTGAGGCATGAAAAAATAAATTACTTTTTAAATACATTTCTGGAATGCCAGTTAACATCCAGTATAAAAAAACAAGCAGCACTCCTCTCAAACCACTTCTCCTTGCACTGCAGGTCTAATTATAATTTATATTCAGCTTTATAAAAGTACCAAATAACATGCTCAAAGTAGCAATCTCTGTGATACAGATTACCCCCACTTGTAAAAATGTTTCTTATCCAAAAGAGACCTGCTGCCGGACAACTATCTACTTGTTTCATGGGAAAATTATGATCAAAGTAAAAAATGAGCAGCAAATAACAAAACAAGCTCAAGATAAATTGCTTAAAGGATTACTGCACAGTATATGGACCACACATGATAGATTGGCATTCTGTTTAGTTTAAGGGTAAAATCTGCAAGGATGACTGCAAATCTCCAACAAATGTAATGAGCTTCTGAAAATACTGTAATCTTCTCCTTTATTACAAATACTGTCATAGGGTGGGAGGGTGGCCTAATGGTTAAGGTGTTTGCCTTACAAACACAAGGTACAGGGTTTGAATCTCCCAGGGGATTATTGGCTAGGCTTAAAATAGCTCGCAAGGGCAGTTAGCCTAGTACTAACCTATGAACATATGACCCTATATGCATTTCAATACCAAAGTCTTATACGCTAACTGCTTATGTAAATATGCTCTGCATGGCAACACCAAAAAGGCTTTCAATGTTGATAATTCTTTAACAGTATGCTTTATTAAAGCTTACTTGTATCTTACAATCTCAGACAAGCTTACCTGGTGGTCATTAAAGCATTGCTACTTAGAGCAACAGGCACTGCAACAACATGCATTTTCTGAATAAAATAAAGCATAAATCACAGTTTAAAAATATGGCAGAAAACCAGAACATTCTGAAAAATATGGCAGAAAACTAGAACATTCTGCAAAATCAAGGACAGATGTAACGCCACTGTAGTACTTGTGTCTACCTTGGATGGGGGGATACTTTGCCCACTTACACTGCATAACTGCTCCTTGTCTTGCTTGGACACATCCAGAGTCACTACATGGGGGAGTGGTGTACAGCAAGTATGTCACAATTTGAAATGTCTTTGGCTGATGGTGATGCCCCTGACACATTTGTTATAACTCTCAACCTTAGAGCAAGAAATCTGGAAAAAGCCATAAATAGAAGTGGGACAAAGGCCAAAAATAAGAACAATTTTTTAAATGTTGTTCTTATAAACATAGAAATATAATAGAATAGTAGGTCTTGCATTAGTATGAATTTTCTGAAGGGTATGAAATCTGAAACTCAAATGTCTGTCATTATTTTCCAACTTCAATCTTTAATGATTTGCCACTAATATGCCAGAAAACCACAATTTTATGAAAAATGGACTACAACTCTGATGCAAAAATATAAAATAGCCATACAATACAACTAGGAACCTGTCAAAGAAGGGACACTTTTTTAATATTAGTACTGTTAAGCTGAGCAGCTGACAAAATAAGATAATCTACATGCATTTTTTCTAAAATAAAAATAATCTGCAAGTCTGATCATTACAATTATTTATCAATTATAATCCCTCCACATTTCTTCCAAAATTGTCATTTTGTGGAGGGATTATTGGGGGAGAGCAACATTTTGAGCCAAATATCGGGGACAATTGAGAGGTTTGATATACCTAATTCTATAAATCGATTTATTTGCACATACCTCCCAACCTCTCAACTCAGGAAATCTGGACAAGGCCAAATATATTGGAGGAACAACCAGTACTAAAAATTGCTCTTGTATACATGTAGACAGTTGATAGAATAACAGGTATTGCTTTAGCATGCTATTTTCTGAAAGGTATGAAGTCTGAAACTCAATGCCCGTCATTAAGTGATTTCATTCCTAAATGATTTGCCAGAAAACCAAAAGTTTTATGAGGAGCAAACTAAAAATAAAAAGCAAAAATTGATTCATTTTGAGAAAATCTGGACAATTGAGACGTATAGTTCAACTGGGAGAATTGTGCAGCAGAAATCCTACATGACAGACTTAGCTCCCTAGGTGTGGACAAGTACAAAAAAAAAAAAGAAGACCTAAGAGAAGCGATTGCCATACCTCTCAACCTCTAAGAGCAAGAAATCTGGACAAAGCTATAAAAAATGGGACAAAGGCTAAACAATAGGGACAATTTTTAAACATTGCTCCTACAACTTAGAAAGTTGATAGAATAACAGGTTTTGCATTAGCATGAATTTTCTGAAGGGTATAAAGTCTGAAACTCAAATGTCTGCCATTTTCTAACTTTTGTCTTTAATGATTTGCTACTAATTTGCCAGAAAACCATAATTTTATGAAACATGGACCAAAAATACGATGCAAAAATGTGGGCATTCTGCGAAAATCTGTACAGTTAAGAGGCATGGTGATTGCTTCAATCTGGCTTCATCACCTTCAGTAGCAGTCAGATTCAATCACTGAAAATATTCAGTAACAAAAAAAGTTTGCTTGTAGACGGTTGATTTAACTTGTTCCTAATCAAACACATCCAACCAAGAACAGGGAGGGGGCATACCTGAGCTGATCAGATAATCAATATAAACACCTTCCTGACTGTATTAAATTATATTCCTTATATAACACAGTACAGTTGTTAGATGGAGTTTTAAATTTGTTTTGAACATTTTTCTAGTAAACAATGAAACAAAATGTATACCCCAATAATGACAAAACTACCCAATTCAGAACATTTCCATCATAAACGTCTACTCAAATCTCTACAATCCACCAGTATCAGTAAAGTCATCTAAATAATTCCACATTAAAGAGATCTGTAACTAATGAAGAGGTTGCTGCTAGCAAACAACTTTATATTTCATTGTTTCATCTACAAATAAAGTGCCTGTTGCCCTTGAGGAATAAACTGCCGATGTTACATTAAAAAAATGATAGGCTAGTAATATTACAATAGGGAATGGATGGCAAACTGATAACAGGTTCATAGTTACTAGGTATTTCTGCCAAAGAGGACATTCTCAGGACTGCAGCATCCACTGGCTTTTAAAAGTACACAGTACATTATCAGCAATGCATCTAAATACTGTGGGAGTAGAACCCACAGCCTTCTGCATCAAAATCAAGTATTCAACCTGTTGTGCTATTAACAATGCAAGCAGGCACAGCATAAGCAGCACTAAACTTCTCTTCCCCTGAAGCTCTCACCTCCTTGTTAAATCAAATTGACACAACTGTATCTCAAAACTTTGCAGCACAAGAAATCTGGAAAAAGCCAACATTTATGGGGGAGGGGGGGCAAAAGCCAAAAAACTAGGGAAACAATTTAAACATTGCTTGTATAATCATGGAAAGTTGCTAGAATAAAATGGGTTATCACCATGCATTTCACTGCCAAGTCTTGAACCCAGGAGCCTGTGCACTACAGTCAGAGCAATATACCACTACACCAAATCAGCTGGTTCTTAAAAGGCGGGAAGACTGAAAATTAAATGGCTATCATTTAGTGAATTCAGTTCTCTCCATAGCCCTCAACCTCTTAGCACAAAACACCTGGACAAAGCCAATAATGGGGGAATACAGCCCCAAAAATAGGGACAGTTTTCAAATATTGATCTTATAAGCTTATAAATTTGCTAGAATAAAATGTTTTGTGTTGCCATGTATTTTCTGAAGAATATGAAGTCTGAAATTCAAATGCTTGTCATTATTTAGTGAATGAATTCAGTCCTTCATGGATTACAAAAATCCAGAAAACCACAGATTTTATGAGGAACAGAGCAAACATAAGAGGCAAAAATCTGAAAATCTTTCAAAAGTGGTGGGGGGTAGGGAATTAAGGCTCTTGCTACCTGTACCCAAGGTACAGGGTTTGAGCCTGAGTAACTCTAGCCACCAGGTATATTTAACTGGGGCATTACACACACACACACACCAGTAGCTGTATATCCTTGCAGCAGCTTCTGAACCCAATTCCCTTGCAGTGAGGAGTGCCAGATACAAATTCCCTTCCCAGGAGCCAGTCAGTTGCTATCCGTCCATGTACGTGACTGCAGATGTTGCAGTCTGATCTCCTTCCAGTCTATGTGGTTATAAACTGCATAGATTTCTGGGCATCTATACACCAATGTCTTCTCTTCATAATCTAGACTTGTTAAATGGCAGTCCAGATAGGAACTTTCTGAGCATGCATAGGCAGTTCTGGGACTCACGGCTAATCATTTTACTGCTGGGGGGGCTGCAGTCCAATAGCACAAGCCGCCCCTGTCAAAAGGACAAAGATTCACATGAGATACAAGGAATATCCAGTCTGTGTCCATTAGGGCAGCACCTTCATGTTTTCAGATACTGTCCTCAAATGACTAATCTCTGGTAAATAATGGAATGGTTCACTACCAACAGTGAAGTAGATTGAAAAAAAATCAGCACCTCCAGATAATTTTCTTGCCCAGAAAAAATGGACTGCTCTCCACAAATGATAGGACTGCAGCTACTCCAGGCAGAGAAGTAATGTGGTGTCTTGTTCACAAGTCAAAGAAGGGAAATGGTAGATGACTTGGTGGAAGGATGTAGTGGAGGCAGTACTGCAGGCATGGTAACAGATTGTGGTGAGGAGGTGAAACTAAGATGACACTTTCAGTATACACCCCCCCCCCCCATAGGCTACACCATATCTGGAGTTTAAAAACAAAACAAAAAAAAAAACAAAATACAAGTCTGCACAAATCAACAAGCCAAAGCATTAAAAATAACATTTATAATTCCATGACAAAAAGGGCATTTTCTTTCTCTGTTGTTACCAACATAGCCGGCCTTAGGCATAGGCCATCTAGGCGGCCGCCTAGGGCGCGACTCTAGTAGGGGCACTTTTCCAGTATTTATTTGGTGTAGGTAGACCAAAATGGGGGCAGCAGGTGATGTGGTGGGGGGCACCATGGAGCCCTTTTGCCTAGGGCACCAGTTGACTTAAGGCCGGTCCTGGTTACCAAACATCAGAGCTGGAACATTAAGGAAGTGAAATAACCAAGTAGCAAAACTTTTCCACACATGCAAACCAATTCAGTGTTCAGCTCTATCATGCTATCCTGCCATGTTCAGCTCTATCATGCTATCCTGCCATCTGACTTTAAGGCAGTCAGATTTGATGGATCCCAACTGATAAACAGGGACTCAAATAAGCTACTCTCTCCCACCCTCAGTTATGATTATAAGCTTTAGCCAATGTCAAAAAGGATAGACATAAGTTGTGAAAATAAATTTTCTTTTCTAGAAATGTTGAACTTTATTTCTGTGAAGAAATGGGTTATCTGAGAGATTTTGAGGACAATCAATGCTCCCTCCAGACAGACAGCTGTCAGTTGAAGTGGTTTGGGTATACATGATGAAGTTGCCTCCTGGAGGGGAAGCACCAGGTACAGCCAAACAACAACAGTCCCCAAGGAATGTTAGGACACACCAAACAGCTCACTCTGAGTTTCTTAATGAATGACTAGGAAGCTCACAGCTGGGCACTACTGCTGGGGATAGGATATTTAGCTTGCCTGATATTTGTCTCCCACTGGAAATGTCATTTTGACAAGTGCTTTACATAATTATGGCTGAAGGAACAGAGGGATGCCAAGTAAAACAAAAAAAAGTATGTTTAAGAGAAAGGCAAATCAGCAAGGTGATGAAAACCAGCAGGATGAAAGGTGCAACATAATATGGACAAATAGCAGTTTAAAATGAGTAGAACCAAGTCAGATAAAGTTAGGAGCACAGAATCAATATAGTAGAAATGATGAGGAACCGATTAACAGTAACCTAAGTATGGAAGCAACTAGCAAAAATGGTAGCTCTGAGACAAGGGTCAAAGATGGAGTGGCATAAGAGCAGGCATTTAGCTGTACCAAATGACAAGTAAATGTGAAAGAAAAAGCCAATAAAAGGAGAAGTGAAGACAGCAGCAGGTGGATTGCTAGGAGTATGTGGCTTATTAGGTCTTCACTGGATAAACTAGACAGTTAAGCAATAATTAATCGGGCTAAATTATGTCTGCTATAGACTGCCATCATCTCCAAGAATGGTTCTCTGCTTTACTACTGCTGCTTGCTGAGATGGGCTCCATTTGTACTATGACCCTAAATATGAAAGTGAGTATTGGAAAATAAGCAAGTGATGTCCAAGTAGCTTTATGGGCAAATAGAACATAAAGTTAAAAAAAGTGCAAGAGAAGCTATTAAACTTGTGTTTCCAAGGATGCTGCACCTGACAAGCACAAGCTTGTGGGAAACATCTTGATATGCATTAGCAACAGGACATTTACTTAGCTATAAAGCAGATGTGTGCTCTTTTGCACTTGCGACTTGCATTTTAAGATGCTGTCTGCATAAGTAACTTTGTATTAAAACATTACAGCTTTATGAGTTGCTGTTGCAACAGGCAATGCAAAATGTAAGAGAATAAACAAACCAGTAAGAATTTGGAAATTTCCAAAGATAGTAATACATAAGAGCTGAATTCTTGTGAAAAATAAAGATGCATTTTAGTGCCTTAAAAAAGTACTGTACAGCTTTTGTGAAATTCACTTCCATAGAGGATCAGTAGTTAATTACAAACAATCTTCAGTTAGTAGTGTTCACACTTGATACGATTTACTTGGCTTAAGACCATCAAAACAACTCCAAGTGCTTCATCAAGCCGAATCCCTTCAGCCTTCGGGGTTGAGCAGTTTCTGCTTGTGTACAGTTACACAAGAAAATATTCTTCAATTGACATTGCAAGGTCACAAAGCCCCATGGCTGTAAAGAACCATCTTGAAGTTGAATCTAATCCTAATCCTAAATGTGTGTCAGTTTTCCAGTTTGGCAGCAGTCTATGCCCTTAAGACAAAGTGCACAACAGTTTACGAGACAGCATGACTCTGAATGGTAAGGAACACTGAAGTTGCCCTTACATTTGCGCTGCCATAACAGGAAGTGACGTTACTGGCTTGCTAGTGTTTTACTAACAAACAGTAAAGTTCATAAGGGAATCCATTAAAGATAAATACATTTTTCTTATTAAGACAGGAATAATTTCCATGCTTTGGACATCTCTATCTTTATTCAAGACATTAGAAAATGTAATCCACTGACAATGGCCAATGTACACAGTTGCAGATTGCCCAGAAAAAAGGGAGAATTAAAGTTTACACGCATTTTATCCAAATGAATGAAAAGTGTACCAGGTTTGAACTGTAAATCAAGTTACTTGTTTTACTCAGAGCTTTAAACTGGAGTTAATATTAGTGCTCACTGCCTCCACGGAAAAAAAAAAGACTGTAGCTCACCAGTAAGCATGTTCGCCAAAACTTTCCTATTACACTCCCCAAAACTTTGCTATTACACTCCCCTGTTTGTGCAGAACAGTACAGTCTTCTGTTTATGCAGGTGTGCAGGAAGCAGGCATGCAGTAATATCATCCAGCTTACAGAAATTCCTTTCATCACCCTTTTGTCTGCAGCAAAATGCAGGATCTTTAAATAAGCCTACCTTGGTAACTTGCACACTCCCAGGAACGTTTTTCTATCTTTACAGTGTAACACGCCACTCAGTGGTGGTGGCAGTGGAGCACTGGATGCCAAAAATCCATTACCGGTTTGCTTTGGGTACTCATGAAGCCTTTCTTACACTGACTATACAAAAAGGAATCTTCCTTGCCTAAATCACCTTACCCTTTAAAAGAGCAGGCTTAAGACCTATTCTTACAGATCATTTTGGATAGGTTAGAAATTCTAGTCTGGACAAAACCTGTGCAGTTGCTAATTGGCAGAGGTATCTCTGACCATGCCTTTTTTGGCAAAGATGCTACTGTAAGAACAGAAGCTTTGTTCTATAAACTGTCAAAAGGTATTTTTTTATTTTGTTAGCAGGTAATAAATTACACAACTGCTCTTCTCAGGGCATGTCTCTGCCAGCACCCACAGTAATTTTGTTTTTGGATGAAGAGTAACTACAGAGAAGGCCCAATGGACCTTTGACAGAAAGGGGAATACAGTATTCATAATTCACTTGGACTCTGATGCAGTATCTGCAATGATTTCCAGGTTAATACAAGTGTTTTAGTTATCATTATGCTCTTTGCTTCAATGACGAACACATGAAATTGCAAGCTTACCCCAAGCCATCTACACCATTTTCTTACCAGTCATGATTCCTTGCGGTTTTAGTGGGCTTTCACTGCACCAACCTGGTACAAGCAGCTCTGGCTTCACAAGTGCACTCTTTTCTATAACTCCCAGCCCCATCCCACTTTACCTTCGTTCCTCAGAAGTACACCAAAACACTGTTAAAACTTCATTGTAATCCTCCAAGGTTAAGCTATATAAATCTTCGCTACTTTGGCAAAAGCACCCATCACCTTTAAGAAGGAAAAAAAATAGTCATAAAATGGGCAGAAACCCCTTACAACTGTATGATGACTTCTCATTTTGCTGGTGTATTTCTGCTAGTAAACAGAACCATCTTTGACCACTGCTAATTCTCTGAACCAAGAAACTGTTTCATCCACTGAACACATGGGTTTGACAGACAGGTTAGGTGACATTAAAAGGGGCACTACATGAAGCATCCCTTATGTTGCCTTGAGCATTCTGCTAATATACTTCTCTTGCTTGAGCAGAAACACAAAAAATTGATTTTTTTGGCTAATTTGTAGCATTTTACCCATCTTCTGCTTCAAGTGCATAACTAAATAACTTGTACAGAAATGCCTGCTGCTTTCTCTCAACCAAATAAGCTACTTTTCAGCGGCAGACTTTTCCAAGTACTCTTTTAGTACACATATCGTAGCATATTCCATGGTCATGACCTAGTGCGATCTGAACTGTCCTCCAAACTCTTTTCTAATTTCTTTTGACTACCTGAACATCAACATTCAAGTGTCCATGTTCTCTGTTTCTCAAAGTGTGGGCAGTATTAGCCATGACTGCAGCTTGGTCTGATAAATTACAATGGCAGAAACTCAATACATCAGTGTAGGAACAGAACTGTGATTGAATCAGTTTTCTGGAGGAAACCTTGAAAGCAGGAGTGCTCATGTGATAATTTAAAATTTGCTTGTGGCACACATCTGCAGGCAGAAACACTCCCTTCAGACCCACTCCTGCTCCCTCCCCACTGCACTCTATTAAATTGCCATTTGTTCCAGGTGCTGTTACTCCCACCCAGCCTATTGTATCCTTTACTTTTGGTCTGGGTCTTTAAAGACTTCTGTAAGAACTGCAACTTCACTTCCTAGGGCTGCCACCTGCTAATGGAAGTTTATTTGCTGTAACATGATGTACCTTTGTGGGATACATAGTAATTAGACTCTGAATGCACTGAAAGCACTAGTTGTAAAGTTAAATCATGCTGGTGCAGTTTTGCTTTATCATTTTGTGATGACGTGCATTACAGTTTGCCTTGCTAGAAAGATAGTACAGTTGTGTACACTCACCATAAATGTAGACGTTTGAGTGTGTTCACTGCTGCAGTCATGACAAGTGGGTTATCCATGCTGTGGTAGCCTTCAGTCGGTCTGAATACCAGAGTCAAGGTTTTCTGTGCATCTGCTGCTGTCACTTGCTGGATGACATCAGGTTGTCCAAGCTATAAAGGAGAGCAGACAACGCCATTACCTCAGTCTTTCTTGCAATGGAGCCCATAGCAGAAGCAATTTGCAACAGTGCCGGTCGGCTGTTTCCAGATTACGAACTTCGGCTGAAAACGTCTAAAGATAAGAACCTCATTGGGGATCCTTCTTTTTTCTTGCATTAACCGATGTCTGAAAAAGTCAATAACTGTCTCGCCTGTGGAAAGCAAATTCCACACTGAGACCTCCATTCTTACTGCATCACTTGCTTAGGCCCAGATCACGACATCCCATGCTGTCGGTTCTGTGCCCTCTTTAATGCCAGAACTAATCACCGTAGAGCTCTGTTTGTAGTCAAACATTTTTGTCCACCATCTCAGATTACTGATATGGCGTCAGTCAGCAAACCACAGATCTTCTGAAAAAAAACGTAACAATAAGGACAGAGACCGCATAAGGCCAAGCCTTCCGATGACACCACTGTTAAAAGGGTCATTTCTTCGGAATTCATTCAGGCACTTTTGAAGCCCCTGATGCCCAATTCGATTACTTCGCAGGCCTCTACTGAGACCCTTTCAGAGTTCTGTATGCCGCAGAAAACTGCATCGTCTACTGAGCCTATGGCTGTCTCTGCCTCGGTTGGGTCCAGAGCCGATAGCAGGAACCGGCTTCCGAGGAAACCACTCGCACTTCTGAATTCACTTCAAGACATGGATAACCCACTTGTCATGACTGCAGCAGTACAACACAAAGAACATCATACCCTTAACCTCCTTGATTAGGCATTTCAAAATGTTTGTCATCTACCAAGGTGTGTACTGGGCTACAACTCTACCCATATTCTGCTACTGGTCGCCACATTTCTGACCAGTTCCACACCCTCCTCTGTAAAGGGTTTCCCTACCCTCCTCTGCAAAGGGTTTCCCTAACTGTTCAATCCCTATCAGAGGTTCATAATCAATGGACATCACAAACTACTCCTCATTCCACTCAATAGTCAACTACTGCTGCTTTCCAGAAAACGTTGGTATGGGCATACTGACTTGTGCCCTATCAAGACATTATATTGCAGCTGAAAAATTCCCAGCCTTCATTTCATTCTGTTAAAGTTGACAGCCATATCACGGCCTGGGTTTCTGCACTTGTGAGTTGTACTGGTTCCTGACCTCATTCACATATGATTAAAGTTAGGGTGCATCAATGTCAAATGCCAATTTTCCCAAGACTGACATCTGGGTCTCCTTGTACTTCCCTGAAGTACTCACTGTAAAGGAGTTGCTGCTTAAGATTCCACTGTTCTTACTTCCTCCATTGCTTAAGATCTTTACATCATTACCTCTATTTTTGCATCCCGATCCATGACGGGATCTTCATACGTGATATCGCAAACCCTTTTACTCCAGACACCCCAGAATGAACCTACTGGGATATATTCTCATGACAGCAGGTAATAGCCACTCTTAGCAAGCATATTTAGAAAGTGTTCTTTCCACTAGTATGCATGCCTTCTTACACAGGAAATATACATCTGACCATTTGGAAATAGTATCTCAACTGGGATCCAATGTGAGTAGAGGTCATAGGCTGCTACAGGTCAGAGGCTACTTTTGCTAAACATTAACAGCAGTCTCTGAAACATGAGCATTCAGTCTCTATTAAGCAGGAATTCCCTCAGTTTAGACTAAAGGAAGTTGCACATTTGCTCGAATTTCTTTTGGAAGAAGATCCCAAGTAGCAGGACCAAGCTGAGCAAGAGCTTTTTCTCCAGTACTTCGTTTGAATTTGGATCAGATTATGGAGAAAGTATCACTTTGTCCTTGCCTGAGAGTAGGGATGATAGTACTATAATCATAAACAGAAATGAGCTGAACAGATAAGAGACTGCTTTGTATAGGTAGCCAGTTGCAGTGATAGGGCAAGTTGAAGCCATCAAGGAAAACCTGTATATTTTGTTCAGTGCCATTTGCAGTCTATTAGAATTATATCCACATTGCAGTGCTAGAGAGTGAGGCCATGTCTGAGCTTTGGGATGAGCACTTTTATTAGCTAATGACTTTTGAGCAATGGGGGAATAGTAAGCTGCTCCTCTCACCAATACATTACATGCCCGTCTCAGACAGTTAACACTAGGCTACGTACAGCATAATCCTGATCTATTATTTTAAGCCAACTTTCAAGGTACATTCATGAACCTGTAACATTTTGACTGCCAGTGTTTTATTACCTCTATACAAGAGAGGACATATTAAGGCTTAATAGGCGTTTTTAGAATATATAACATTCATCACCACAAAAACATGAGCTTTGCATGCAGTTTAAGAAGTACTTTTTTCAGGTTTTCACTTTCAACACGTACATGCTTCAGATCTGCCAGAATTAAAGGGTCACTATGGGCAGAAACTGAAATACTGCATGAAGCTCACACAATCCAAACCTACATGCAAGCACAACAAGTTCATTTTAATCTTCTGAGTTTGAATGCCATCACAGGGGAAAACATTCTGATTTTAATAGTTTTCTTAAAAAGTGTATTTTTCCCATAATTCACTGGGAGGGAATAGCTGAGAATTTGTCTGGTCTCCTCAGTCATACTACACTGTTTGGCAGCAACCTTTGCATAGTTTCCTAGATATGTATTGCATAACCTTTGCTTAGATAAACAGACATTCTAAAAAGTGAAATTTCATGAATTTCAGGTCTCTTTCTATCTCGAATGAGCCACAATATCATATTTGCCAAAGATCAATTAAGTAATGAAGTTGCTCACAGTGGTCAGTGATGTTTCATAGCCCCAAAATACAGTACGCAATAAAAAATATATCATTTATAACCAATAGCCTCATGACCCCAGTGGATGTGACGTAACAAGACAGAAATGCAGGTATCTTGCTATGTGTTCCCCCACCCCACCTTGGCAAGAAACACTTAAATATAAGGTGAGGAGTAAAGGAAACAAATTCCTAAATGTTATTAGGAGATTTTACTCAGAACAAGGTGTGCACTGGGGAAGCTGCTGGGGGAAGCTGCTAGCAGTTCCTTTTCCTCTGACACATTTCCTTCTTAAGTCATAACTTTTTAATACATGAACATACAAATTCCATGGGGGAGGATGCACTTGCAGGAAACTGGTTTAGGGACTAGCTGTCCTTTCACTAAATATTTTTCTGCAAATTCATCTCATCAAGCTCAAACCAGTACCTTTCTCATCAAAAGGAATGCTTATTTTGCTCTTTAAGGGCAATTTTCACATCCGAAAACTGCCACTTTTATATTTTCACATATGCATTTTTTTTCAACAGTTAATATTTTTTTCCCTAAACTTATAAATAGAAATGAATGTGCTCTTTACTAAGGGCATCTATAATCACCATGCACTTGTTTTTCAACAATCCACACTCTTGAAACTTCACTTTTTATAGATACCTGTTCTCATGCTGTTTTGCATACTGCCAGCTGACTAACAATGCTTGCACATTTTTATATGTTTTTCCACTGTTAAAATAGCATTGAAATCATAGACTCATTCACAGATATTGCAGGGCCATTTAGTCTTATGACCACCTATGCCTTACTAGTACCTTCCCTCAAGATGCAGCTCCTCCTGTCACCAGGACGACCATAACGCTCAGTCCCAGAGTGGGTAGCCATCCAGTCATCTAGGTTATTTTTAAAAGGAAGATAGTGAGAACCACTGCTAAATGAGCAAGGGGAGTTTATTCCAGGGGTCTGGGAGACTATTTTGAAATCTCATATGTATTGCATAATCTGTAAAAAGTACTTAAACAAGGCTTTTTAAGAAGTGAATTGTGAATTTCAGTTCCTTTCTTTCCCTAATCTGCTTCTTTGTCCATATTTATAATTTATTCTACACAATACAGTAAAAGTTGAGAGACAAGACTGTATTTTCCATAAAGTAATGTCTTAAGCTAACATTTTCAACTCAGCCACATACTTTGTTATTTACTCAGGAAGCTTTCTGGTAGGATACTCGAAGTAACATCTCTCTAGTATTCTCAGGAGGAATCTGCATGCCCTTCCTGCATTAAAAAGATGTTACGTCTTACCATAACATTCCATCAGTATTGTCTGTCTTCATCTATTCTTGACATGGGGGTAACGGTACCGATCCGGCCGATATATAGCTAGCATCAGCCAAAAATATCTTGCGCTGCTAGTCTACCCACAATGCTCCTCTCTACATTACCTCAGATAGTGTTTGCAAGCATACTGAAGATGGACACTAACTCAAGCCAGGAGCCTTATCCAAGGTATGCCTAACAATAAAACCCAAGACAGGATGTCGCTCCACCAGAACTCAAAGGGACAGGACAGGTGAGGAGGGACGCAAGGATAGATAAAGATAGACAACACAGATGGAACGTTATGATAAGACAGAACTTCTTTATCAGATGTTGCCAATCTTCATCTATTCTTGATTTGTGGGACACTCCCCAGCTACCTTAGATCCTGGGTGGTCCTACGGAAGAACATTCCTGAGAACCATAGAAGGCTCTCCCCCCGGAGACCATATCCAGTTTGTAAGAGTAACAACAATATGTGGTTTAGCCCATGTTGCAGCTGCTCAAATTTCTGACATAGAAGCTTTAGAATGAAAAACAGCTGAAGTCGCCATAGATCTGGTAGAATGCGCCTTCACCGGCATAGGGAGTCTTGGATTTTCTTTTGTGTAAATGAAGGAAATACAATCCCTTAACGATCTAGACAGGGTAACCTTAGAAACAGATTTGCCCAAGGTTGCACTTGCAAAGGACACAATTGCTCTAAAATGCCAGATACAAACATAATTGTCTGCCCACATCCAGAAGATGCAGGCAGTATTTGCCCTTATTAGAAAAATTTCAGAAAAATACAGGCAAGTCTACAGATTGATTGATATTGGTCTCTGAAATCATTTTAGAAAGGAAGGTTGGGTTTGTTCTCAATGACACTCTGTCTTTATGGAAAACGAAATAAGGGGCTTTTGAACACAGAGCTTGTAATTTGGAGACTCATTTCACCAAAGTGACAGCTATGAGAAGCAATGTTTTCCATGAAAAAAAATTTAAGTCACAGGTAGCTGCAGGTTCAAATGGAGGATAGGGAAAACACTGCAATACAGTAGTCAAAATCCCATTGTGGAAGTGGATCTTTGAAAGAAGGCTTTAAACTGATGGTGCCTTCAAGAAAAACCTTGCAAAGCCTGTTTAAGGCTGCTCACTGATACCGTTATAGAAATTTGAAATAGCTGCTAAGATAACGGATTGTGGAAGCCAAAGCTCCTTTACCAAAAATGGTAGCTACAAATTATAGAACTTTTTCTACTGATGCTGAAAAGGGATCCAAGACCATTATCAGAAGCCCAAATAAAAAATCTCTTCCATTTACTAAGGTAGAGATTCCTGGTGGATGGTTTAGGAGATACCAACAAAATGTGTTGTACAGGAGAAGGAATATCATTATGCCTGGTGACTAATGGAATTGGAGAAACCAAGCAGTTAGCCGGAGAGGCTGTAGATTTTGGTGCACTAGCCCTTGAGGATGGGACAGAAGGTCTGAACTGGATCCAGAATCCATGGGGATGTGAAGTAGATGAGGCCAGAGGAAGGGAAACCATATTTGTTGAGGCCAGTAAGGTGCAATGAGGATCACTTTGCTTCTCATCCGAGCTGCTTTCTTGAGAAAGAGGGATCAGAGGGAAGGAGGAAAGGCATAAAGGAGACCTGGGAGCCAATTGTGGAGAAGAGTCTCTCTAGGGTACTCCCCTGAAGGGGAAATTAGGGGAAAATGGCTTCTACACTTGTTGTTCAAGGGTGAAACAAACTGGGTGCAGCAAGGCTGGCCCCAGTGAAAGATTTTCTTCGCTACTCTGGAATTTGGAGGCCACTTGTGTGGCATGAGGATGCATCTGCTCAGTTTGCCTGCAATCACTTTTTGAACTCCCTTGGATGTGCATTGCTATCAGAAAATGGTTGGAAGTTATGTCCCATTGCCACACTCGAAGGGCTTCTTGACAGAGGATAGGACTTGGTTCCCCCTTTGTTCGGTGACGTACCAGACTGCAGACATGTCTGATCGAACAGCTATCAGACCTTGAGGTAAGGCAGAATGAAATATTTGTAATGCCAAAAGCACTGCCCTTAGCTGTAGAACATTGATATGTAGATTGGTCTTGGACCGTCTCCATGAGATAACGCCCCCCCCCCGCCCCATCTGAGAAGCATACGTGGTCACCATGGCCTTGGGCTGCTGGGGGACAAAGGGGCGACCCAGAAGAATCTCCTTGGAGTGCTTCCACCAGCTTGGGTTGTTTTTGCTTCAGCTGGATATGAAAACTAAGTGAATCATGGGGTGGGTTCGAAAAGACCAGTGGTTCGCAAGCAGCCATTGGAGAAGTCTCATGTAAAACTTTGCCATTGGAACTAGTGATCATTGCAGCCACTGATTCCAATGTCTGCAGAATTTGTGAAGCTGGTACTTTGAGTGAAGGAGGGGGTGAACCTGCGATTGTATTTTCTGCAACCTGTGGTGGGGAGGCAATGATACACAAGACAGGGTGTTGAGATGACCTTCGATGAATTCCATATCCTGAGAAGGGGTTAGTGGAGACTGCAGGATTGACCATGATGTTCAACTGTTGAGATAGTTCCAGAATGAAGTCTGTTGTTCGTAATAGTAGATGCCTGGTGGAAGAGGTGAAGAGCCAGTTGTTTAGGTAAGGAAACACTGAATCCGTGCAGCCTCAAATGTGCTGTGACTGCTGCCATGCATTTGGTGAACACTCTGGGGGCTGTGGTGAGACCAAAGGGCAGCACTTTGAATTGGTAATGACTGGCTCATAGCTGGAAGCAGAGAAAAACTTTGAGCATTTGTCCATCTTTATGTGGTAATACGCGTCTTGAAAGTCACTAGAGCACATCCAATTGTTTTCCTCTAAGAAGGGAAGAATTGACTAACTGTGACCATCCAGAATTTTGACTGTTGGATAAATTTGTTCAAAATACTGAGATTCAAAATTGGTCTCCAGTCCCCCGTTTTCTTTGGCACTAAAGAATCTAGAGTAAAATCCGGATCCTAATTGGTCTGGTGGGACTTCCTGGATGACCCCTTTTTCTATCAGCTTTTGTATTTCTAATGCTGCTTGATCTCTCTTGACTGGATGGAATGTTGGGGAGTATGGCTTGGGTTCTTGGGTGAAGAGTGAAGGGGATTAAATAGCCTCTAGAAATGATCCTTAGCATCCAGGCATCGGTGGTTGTGTGTCGCCAGGTGGTTGTATGCAAGGAAAATCTTCCCACAACTGCCTCCAGAGGGCAAGCAATCGGGTCCCCCTTTCAGGAGCGGTGGTAGGGTCGACCAGAGAACTCCCTGGAACCCTGATTCTGTGGACCACCCCACCCCTGACATGGTGTCTTCCATTGCAACTCCCCCCATCTTCCCTGAAAAAAGCTTCTTGAACCACATCTTACCACTCCTTTGATTCCTGGAATAGGATTGTTGAGGAGTGGAAAAATGTATACCTACAACAGACCATATTTGCATCCTTTTCACACCTGGACAGAATTTCCCTCACTTTGGGTCCAAGCAAAGAGGTAATGTTCACCAATGCCCCTTTTGAGAGCAATAGAGCAGGAACGTGCTCTATTGCTCTCAAAAGGGGCATTGGTGAAGGAGGACTTGAATGGTTCTGCAGACTTGCACAGGCACATCCAAGCATGTCGTCAAATAGCAATACTTGCAGTCAAAGGGGCAACAAGGTCAGCAGGTTCATGTGCAATGAGCCTCATGGATGAATTTGAAAAACTCCAGGTAGCTAACTAGGAAGTCACTTTCTTTTGGACCCCCCTCAGCAACTGCACCCACCAGAGTATCTCACAGCTCCTTGACCAGATCTTTTTGAAGTCTAATAAAATGTGCCAAAAAATTCAACAACCTGATGGTAAAGGTCAATGATGCGTACACCCACTTCCCAAATCTGTCCATTGACCTGAACTCTTGGTTGAGGGGGGGGGGGGAGAGATGTACAGTAGAACTTTCCTCGGCTAGTTCTTTCTTGGTGGTGACCGCTACCACCTTGGCATCAACTACTAAGCCCTTTGCCCAATAATGGATGGTCTTCAGGATAGGAAAGTATCTCATCAGGTCTCTGGGGGACAGGTTCTACAAAGTCAGGAGCCTTCCAAGCCTGAGAAGTCTTCCATGGGTGATCGTGGGGAACCCTCCCCCTCATCGAAACCCATGTCCTCCATGATGGAATCCTCGGGAGAATCAAGGTGCTTCCTCTTAAACAATCTCTTTCGAGGAGGCTCTTCAGTGGGAACATCAGAAGAGGGTGCGCCTTTAGTAGGCAAGTCTTGCGATCTTGAGGCTCACTGTCCAGGGGTCGAGGCTGGTGGTAGAAGCAAAAAAAACCTAGGGTCACAGGGAGATGCTCCGGTAACATAGGAGCCACCAGACATGAGGCAGTGGCCAAAGCTCTTTCCATGACTTGAAAAGCAGGACCCCCTGAGGAGGGATGGCAGCTCAGAATAGAGACAGACAAACTTGGAACCAGGGACATACCTTGCCCAGAGAGACTGACCTAACAAACTGGACAGAGGATGGGCCCTCTGACAGGCACATCCTGAAGAGTCAAGGCGAGCTCCATAGAAGAACTCGAAACCAACTTGAACCGCTTGGGCTGGTGTCGAAGGCACCAACAGTGTCAGAGCCAGACACGGTCTCAAAGACAAAAGGGCTGTCTGCGCCAAAGCCATTGGAACCTGGGAGGTTGTAGTAGAGAGCTCCAATGCCTGTGAAGAAGTCAAAGGAGGAAATAAGAAGGGGTCAAAGGGGAGAAACAACCTGCACCAGAAGGGAGAGTGGGCCAATATGATGAGGGAAGACACCTGGCTGTCAGGATCTGATCCACCAACCTTACAATATCAACTTCAGGAGATATTTCTGGTGGAGGGGATAGACAACCCAGGAGGAGACTCTGGTCTCTTCAGGAAAGGACTAGGGAGGTGGCCAATGACCAAGTCCAAGGAGGGGGAATAACTGGTCCTAGGTTGAGTCTTTGGCACAGTCTGCTGGGCTGTGGGAGATATCAGCACTGGCACAGCACTAGCGGCAGTTGGTGCCAGTGTCAGAACCATGGTCAAGGTAGGAACATTAGTCAAAGGTTGAATAAGTGTCATGGTCGGTGTTGAAGGCACCGGTATGGGTATTGGTGCCGAAGGTTTAGACAGCTCTGAAAGCTTCAGAAAGTACAGTTGTGTACACTTACCATAAATGTAGATGTTCAGGGTAGTCCTCAGCCGGCCCAAATATCAGAGACTTAGTATTTCTGTGTCGGTTGCTGCCGCTTAAGGACTGATGTCAAGTTGTCAGTAGTATAAAGTAAGGCAGCTGACACTATTACATCAGTTTTTCTTGCCCTAACCTGTCAGGAGCCCCCAAAGTAGGAGGCCAGGTTCTGGTGGAAGAACCCCACCACTGGAAAACAAATACCAATATGCCCCTTGTAAGGGAAGAAAGAGAATAAGAGGGAGGGAAACCAGGACTGCAACAGTGAATACACTCAAACATCTACATTTATGGTAAGTGTACACAACTGTACTATGTTCATCGTGTTTCACTGTTGCAGTCATCACATTTGGGTAGATTCCCAAAGATAAGGAAATGGGTGGAGACAGTCAAGGAAACTAGGGGCTGACTAGGATGCCCTGCAAGACTGCAGAGGCAAATCTTGCCCTGGATCTGGAGGAGAGGCAGGTGGTAATGCTTGGTGAAAGTGTGAAAGTGTGAACAGATGTCCAGGTGGCAGCCTCAAGGATGTCCCTGGTGGTGACTCCTCTTAGGAAAGCTGCAGAGGTGGAGGCTGCTTTGGTGGAGTGTGTCCTGACCCCCTTGGGAGGAGGCTTTCCATGTTGTTCGCAGCAGAAATGGATGCAGTGTGCAGAGCTTTTCCAAGACAAAGTTAAGGTCCCAAGCTGGGGTTGGTACCCTTCTGGGGGCCTCAAGTTGCTAACCCCTCTGAGGAACTGTTTGATCAAAGGGTGTGAGAAAAGGGGCTGCTCAGTGGGAAAATGAGCAGAAATAGGAGAGGCATGAATAGAGGAGAAATAAACCACTGTGTAGTAGGTCAGCTAAGTAATCCAGGATGAGAGGAATGGAGGGCTGTGCCATAATGGCTCCCTTAGCCTGGAACCAGGTGCAGAATGTTTTCCATTCATCTGCACAAGACTTTCTGGTGCTAGGACATCTGACCTCATGGATAACATCCAGAAAGTACAGTTGTGTACACTTACCATAAATGTAGATGTTACGAGTGTATTCACTGCACTGTTGCAGTCATTACATTTGGGTTATCTGCTTGCAGTAGCCCTCAGTCAGACTGATAAAGTATTGGGTCCTGCGTCAGATGCAGTCCCTTTTTCCATGATGTCAGGGGTATAAAACATGCAACCGACACCATTACATCAGTTTTTCTTGTCCCAGATGTCAGGTGCACCCAATGGGAAGCAATTAAATCTATAATTACAAGGATATACCTCCAACAAAAAAGCAAATACACCAAAAAGCTTTTTGAGCATAGTAAGGGAGAGTAGAGGTATAGCCAAAAGAAGAAAGGGGGCTGGAGGGAGGGTAACCAGGACTGCAACAGTGAATACACTCAAACATCTACATTTATGGCAAGTGTACACAACCATACTATGTTCTTTGTGTTTCACTGTTGCAGTCATTACATTTGGGTAGATTCCCAAAGCTAAGGTTGGGAGGAGGAATTTAAATAGAATTAGGACCTGCTATAAGACCCTGCAAGACTGCAGTGGCAAAGCCAGCTCTGGATTTAGAGAAAATTGGCAAATGATAATGCTTGGTGAAAGTATGTACAGAACTCCAGGTAGCAGCTTCTAGGATGTCCCTGGTAGGAATGCCCCTGACAAAGACTGTGGAGGTAGATGCAGCCCTGGTTGAATGGGGTCTGATGCCCTGTGGGATAGGATTTCCATGGTGCTTATACAATAAATGAATGCAGTGCCCTATCCATTTTGAAATGGTTTGCTTTGAAATAGCTTTCCCATCTGTCCCTGCAGCAAATGCCACCAACAGTTCAGATTTCCTTTGAGGTTTAGTCCTGTCCAAGTAAAATCCAAGTTGTCTGTGCACATCTAAGGAGTGCAGTATCCATTCCCCTTTGTTCTGTGGGTTAGGAAAGAAGGTAGGCAAATGAATGGACCGATTAAGAGCTACACTGGATACCACCTTGGGCATGAAGGAGGGATTGGTTCTAAGGGACACCCAGTCTGCATGAAAGATAATGAAAGGCTCCACTGCGATAAGGGCATGTAATTCAGATACCCTTCTTGCAGAAGTGATTGCTAAAAGAAAGGCTGTTCTCCAGGAAAGCAATTTTAAATCTGCAGTAGCAGCTGGCTTGAAAGGAAGAAGAGTGAGTTTCTCCAAGACAAAGAGCTCTCCTGGGTGGCCTTAAATTTTTGGTCACTCTGAGGAACTGCTTGAGCAGTGGGTGAGAGAAGAGGGGAGGCTCTGTGCTGTAAAGAGCTGAAATGGTTGAGGCATGAATTTTGATGGAGGAAAAGGACAAGCCCTTATGAAGCATCTCAGTCAAGTACTGTAGAATCTGAGGTAAATTGAGCACTGCTGCACTCATCCCTTGAGACCGATTCCAGGCACAAAATCTTTTCCATTTTGCAGCATATGATTTTCTAGTACTAGGCCTCCTTGCCTCTAAAATGATATCCATCACTGATTTACTGAGGGATGGTAAAGGAGAGATTAGGTAATTGGCCAGGCTGCTAGGTTCAAGGTTTGCAGCGGAGGGTGCAGAATCTGGTTCTCCTGCTGAGACAACAGGGAAGGAGTCTGAGGCAGGTGCCATGGGGCCAAGTGTGACGCACTGCACAAGACCAGTGTTGGCATGGCCAGTATGGTGCTATTAAAGTCGTCCTTGGCTTGTCCTGTTTGATCTTTATTAATATCTTGGAGAGCAGAGGCAGAGGAGGAAAGGCATAAACTGACAGGTTTTTCCAGCTGAAGGATAGAGCATCCACTTTCCAAGCTAGCTTGTGGGGAATCATTGTACAAAATTTGTCCAATTGATGCTTCTGGGGGGAGGCAAACAGGTTATTTGGGCTCAACCACTTGCTTGCCAACATGTTGAAAATCCTTGGTTCCAGTTTCCACTTGTGTGGGTCCATGAGGTTTCTGCTTTGTCCGTCTGCCAGTGTATTTAGTTTTCCAACAGGAATTGAGCTTGTAGATTCACTTGGTAACTCAAGGCTGTGTTCCACAATGCCATGGCTAGTCTGCGGAGGGGGGTAAGAATGTGTACCCCCTGCTTGTTTATGTACCACATGACAGTGGTGTGGTCTATCTTTGCCATTAGTTGTCCTGGAGGAATGTGGCCCTTGAAGGCTGTCAGAGCATTCTGTACAGCTAACATTTCTTTTTGATTTATGTGCAGGTGCATTTGACTTTGGTTCCATTTGCCCAGAATGCACTTCCCTGCCAGGTGAGCCCCCCATGCATAGTCGGATGAGTCTGTTAAGGTTTGGGCGGCAGGGGGTAGTGTGAATGGTAGTTCCCTGTTTTGGTGGCAGGCCTCTGCCCACCAAAGGAACTCTAGGCATAGGCAAGGTATGATCGGAATCATTGCTTCTAGATCCTGTGAATGTTGATACCATAGGCTTTTGAAATACCATTGTAGTTTCCTCATATGCAGCCTTGCATATGGAATTAGAAGAATGCAGGAGGCCATGAACCCCAAGGCTTGCAGTATTTGCCTTGCAGATATCTGGGTTTTTGTGGCCACCTGTTTGAGTAGGTTGTCAAATGAATCCGTTTCTCTGGCGTGAGAAAAGCCATCTGGGAAGTTGTATTTAATCTTGCTCCCAGGAATATCATTGGTTGACAGGGTACCAGGTGTGATTTCTTTTTGCTTATGGCGTACCCCAGACAAGTCAGCACCCTTTGAACAAAGGCCAGATGATTCAAAAGTATGTCCTAGCTTTCTGCCTGAATTAGACAATCCTCGTCGAGGTATGGGTATATCTGAATATTTCTTTGCCTGCAAAATGCAATGACTGGAGCTAGGCACTTTGTGAATACCCTGGGCACAGTAGATAAGGCAAGGGGCAGTGCAGAGAACGGATATTGCATGTAGCCTGCTTTGAAGCATAGGTATCTTCTGCAAGACTCCCTGAGAGGGATGTGCAGATATGCTTCTTTTAAGTCTAGTGTTGCCAACCATACATCTTTGCCTAGCGTAGGAAGCAGCTAGTGAAGAGTCAGCATTTTGAATTTTGGAATAACCAGAAAGGTGTGTAGAGTAGAAAGGTCCAGGATAGGACGCCACGTACTGCCTTTTCTGGGTACCAGGAAAAGACTCTAATAGAAACCTTGTCCCTTTCCTCTTCTGGTACCAACTGAATAGCCCCCATGCTTGAGAGAGAGAGAACTTGATTTTGGGCCTCTGCCCACTGATCTGGGGGTAGATTTGGCCACCCACTTGGTGTTGGCAACATATGGAAGTGAAATCTATATCCTTGAGACACTATTTAAAACCCATTTGTCCTGGGTAATGAGTTCCCAGTGTTTGGCCTGCAGACCAATCTTTCGCCTAAAGGAGCATTCAGTTGGGAAGTGCTTGGAAGTTTTAAAAGCAAGTCACTGAGACAGTTTTCCATACGGGGAATCTTACTACTCCCAGATTTTGGTGCGGAAATCCCCCACTGCTTAGTCTTGTGTGTCCCCCTGGGACTGAAATCTGGAGTTTCTGCTGTGTCTGGGTTTGGCTTGAGAAGGCCTGGAAGGGGCTGGAAAGGACCAATTATTAGAAGGCCAATGCCTACTAAATCTAGGAGGCTGAACTTGCAAGAAAGCTTCAACAGTTTGCATAGATTTAGCTTCATCTTCCATCTTTTTAAGAACTTCCTCAGCTTTGTTGCCAAACAGGTGGTCCTGATTTAAGGGAGCATCCAACAGTGTAGCTTTAACATGATCAGGCAAAGATTGCTCCTTAAGCCAAGCATGCCTTCTGAGCACAGACCCAGTAACAGGCAGCCCTGCAAGAGGCCTCTAATGAATCAAATCCACATTGCAAGGTAGGTTTACCAACCTGTTCAGCAGAATGCACTAAATCCTGTAATTCTTTATTTTCAGCACAGTCAGGAATCAACATCATTTTCTGTTTAAGCAACCCAATAACATGTTGTTGATACTTTAACATATGAAATTGGCAGTTTAAAGCCCTAATGGCCAAGGATGCAAAAGTGTAAACCTTCTTACCCCATCTATCCAGCGCCCTGGAGTCTCTCTCAGAAGGGGTAGGATTTTTAGCAGTAGAAGCTTTAATGCCCTTGGGTCCCTGTGAAATAATCTCTGGATCCGCAATAAGATTTTTAAAAAGAAACTTGTGTGAATCAGGAACCCTGTAATATCAGTCAGGTTTTCTGGGAGCAGGGGGCAAAGAATCAGTGGCCAAACTAGATTCTGAAAAGGCATCACCAACAATGTCTAGTACAGGAGGGAGTAAGAAATCCCTAAGCCCCTTTTTTGAATCAGAAAAATCCTAGCTTTCCCAGTGGAAATGCTCAATTAGAGTACATGCAAGGTTTCACCAAAAGTAAATCCTCTGGAGGGGAAGCAGAGGGAATAGAGTCCTCTGCATCAGAATCCTCATAAATAGATAAGGGCAAATTCAGATAATCAGAAGAATCAGAAAAATCTGAATCCTGGTCAGAAGATTCATAAACTTCAGTCCTGGGTCTCTTAGAAGGGGGAGGTTGGCTTTCCTAGGTCTCTTAGAAAGGGGAGGATGGCTTTCCCTGATTAAAGTTATAAGATCTTCAGCCATTCTTATTTGTTTTTAGGCATAGAGGCCTGAGCATGCAGCCTGGGCGCCAGTTTCTTACGCATGGTTCGAAATTTAGGCCTAAATGAAGAAGGAGGCATCTGTTTAATATGCAAGTCCATAGGCCTGAATACACCCTCAGAAGCCGGTGCCTGCACAGCGGCTCCGAACCCATCCAAGATAGAGACATTCGCAGGTTCC
This sequence comes from Protopterus annectens, assembly GCF_019279795.1. NCBI lineage: Eukaryota > Metazoa > Chordata > Ceratodontiformes > Protopteridae > Protopterus > Protopterus annectens. The sequence goes on from NC_056728.1 coordinate 1,117,865,163, forward strand.
ACAGTTGAAGCATCTTGAGGCATACCGGACTCCAAATGGGTCTCAGTAGAGGCCTGCGAGTCAGAAGTAGCAGGCATCAGGGGCTGCGAAAGCACCTCACCGAGTACTGGCAACTGGCTTAGGAGAAGCTTTGTCGGCAGCTTTGGACCTAGGTGGCCTGTCTTTATCTTGGCATTTTTTCGGAATCCTGGTAGTCAGATGGCTTACCAACAACCGAAATATTCAGAGACAAAAATATACCGATGATGGATAGTGTCGTGGTCAGGGCCCAGGCAAGGAATACAGTATGAATGAAAATCTTTGTGAGGTACTTGCTTTCCCACAAGTAGTGCAATTATTAACTTTTGCTGACATCGGTAAGGAGCAAGAAAAAGTTTCCTCAATGGGTTACTTAGCTTTAGTTGAAGACTTCAGTTCTGAAACTCTGAAACTCGAAAACAAAATATCAGGAGTCGGCCGACTGGCACTTGCAAACTGCTTCTGCTTTGGGCACCGCATGGCAAGAAAAACTGATGTAATGGCATCGGCTGCATGTTTTATACCCCTGATGACCTGACGTCATGGAAGAAGGGACAGCATCCAATGCAGGACCCAAGACTGTTAATCAGACCGACTGAGGGCTATTGCAAGCAGATAACCCAAATGTAATGACTGCAACAGTGAAACACGAAGAACATCCTGTTTACTTAGAATGGCAGACTGGTTTGGGGTTAGGGAATAAGACAAGCTGCCAAACTGAGTGCCTGCAATCTGGGATGCATGAATTCCCCTTCCCTCTGGGTCAGGAGGTTTGGAATCTGAGGAAGATGCCATGGAGGCAGCGGTGACAGGCTGAGCAGCAAGGGGTTCCAGTGATGTCAGGGCCAGTCTGGAGCTATAAGAATGGTCCTTGGTTTTTCCTACCTTATTTTGAGCAGCACCCTGGGGATGAGAGGTAGAGGAGGAAAGGCATAGACCAATAGGTTGACCCAGGGGAAGGACGGGGCATCTACTTTCAAAGCCATGCAGTGGGTGCTCCCTGGTGCAGGATTTTCGGAGCTGATGGTTGGTGTGGGAGGCAAACAGGTCGACCTTCGGGGTTGCCAATTTCTTGGTTATTAGGGTGAAGGTACTTCTGTTGAGTTGCCACTCATGTGGCTCCAGAAGGTTTCTGCTTAATTGGTCTGCCAGAGCTGAGAGAGACTGGTAGGAATTGTGCTAACAGGTGTAGTTGCATGGAAAAGGCTGTAAGCCAAAGGGTCATGGCCAGCCTGCATAGGGGGTAGGAGCAGGTCCCTCCCTGCTTGTTGATGTACCACATCACAGTGGTGGTGTCCGCTTTGATCAGGAGAACCCCTGGACTCGAGAGAAGGGGGTTGAAAGCTATCAAGGTGTGCTGCACAGCCATCATCTCCCGGCAATGGATGATTCTGGCATTGATCAAAGCACAGAATCAACAATGGGGGACGTCGTGATCTAGGCCTAAAGTGACGCAGTAAGAGTGGAAGTCTCAGTGTGGTATTTGCTTTCCACAGGCGAGACAATTGTCAACTTTTTCTGACCTCAGTTAGTGCATATGTTCATAGGTAGGTACACTAGGCTATCAGCCCAAGGGTCTACGTAAGCCTAGCCAACAAGGTTCCCTGGCTTACAACACCCAAGAAAGTTATTTTCCTGTGCCACTGTCAAGCAGAGACACAGAAGTGACCCCCGGGGTACATTTCCTATTCCCCATCCACTCAAGATTTTTCTTGGAGTGCTAATGAAGAACTTTGCTTGACAAAGATGGGTAGCCTGTTCCAGAGTATGGGAAGTCTCTGGGACAGGAATCTATCCCTCCAGCATGTCCTGTTTATTGCGGTGACCAGGTTTAGGTCCCTAGAGCGTGTAGCTCGGAGGGATTGGGATTTCTTTAGGTGTGGCATGTCCAACAGCTCTGGGTTCAACATACCTTTATAATGTTAGGCAGAGATCACCCCGGAGTAGGCGATATGCTACGGAGTAAAGCTGGAGTTTTTTTTGAGGCGGTCAGTGTAGGGCATTTGTTTGAGGCCAGTAATAATCTTTGTGAGGTACTTCTGTGGCCTTTCCAGCTGCTGCAGATGTCTTGTGAGGTACATTTCAAAAGGGGCATTGTCCTCTATAATGGGTCTAATGAGTGTCGAGTAGAGGGGAACAATGACCTCTTTTTTCCTGGATGAGAACCCTTTTATGAGGAGGTGTGCCACGTAGAAGGACTTCTGACTACTGTGGCAATGTGACTATCAAAGGAGAGACTACTGTCCACCTGGGTCCCAAGGTCTCTTATCACATATTCGGTGTTAAGTAGATTGCTGCCTATGTGGTAGCTCATGGGTACTGAGTTTTTACCAAAGGGGATGACACTGCACTTTTTGGCATTGAGCTTGAGGCCATGGCTCTGACACCAGGCATCTGGCTCAGCGAGGCCCTTCTGTAAGATGTCTACATCATTTGGGGACTTGACTGCAAACTAGGAGCCATAGTCATCTGTGAACTTTGCTAGCCAGAGGCCTGTACTTCAGAGACGTAGATACCAAACAGGAGAGATCCCAGGATGGAACCCTGTGGTACTCCACTTGTCACTGCTTTGAGGTCAGATTTGGAATCTGCAACTTTGAGTGTGGGTTCTGTCATTGAGCCAGTTGGCAACCCATCTTGTGACGTAGGGATTTATACCTAGTTTAGTGAGTTTAGCTATAATTCCAGAATGGGGGATGGTGTTGAACGCCTTAGCGAGGTCAAGATAGGCTGTGTGAACCACCTTACCCTCATCTACGGCTTTGGTGACTGCCTCAAAGTCGTCAATCAGGTTCAGGAGGCATGATCTGCCTTTCACAAACCCGAACTGGGTGGGATCCAAAGTTTGGAGGTTACCAATGTCTTTGTTTATGGGTTCCATGATGATACGTTCCATGGCCTTGCAGACCAGGCACATCAGGCTAATAGGTTGATAGTTCCCAGGATCAGTGGTGGCTCCCCCTTTGTGGAGTGGGATAACTGTTGCTGTGCGCCATTCAATGGGCACTAAGCCTGATGCAAGGCTATTATTGAACATGGTGCTTAAGTGGGGAGCCAGTTCGTTCTGAAGTTTGTGTAAAATGCAGCCTGGGCTGCTGTCCAGTCCCATGGATGCTGTGTTTTTGGCTTTAGAGAGTGCAGCTTTTACCTGCGTAGTTGTGATTACTGGGACTCTGCATTCTTCCTGTATAGATATGGGCCCTTTAGGGGGTGGGGGTAAAGTTAGCACTGAACCTGCCAGGATGTTGGCAATATCAGTTGGTTCTGTAATTTTCGTGCCTTTGTGCTGTAATTCAGAGCAGATCTGGGTGCTGTCATTGAGATTCTTGACATAGCTATAGAATGCTTTGTGGTTGTCCTTGGAATTAGTGGCAATTTTGTTTTCATAGCTAGCTTTGGAGGATCTTATAAGGGATCCCAGCTTCTTACTGAGGCTGACAAGGGAGCTCCTCCACTCATGGGATTTTACTCTCTTTTGCAACAGTTTCTTCCTTCTGTTGTACAGTTTGTTTATGGCAGGGGACCACCAGATTGGCTTTCTTTTTTTGGAGGAGAGCGTCTTGGCTCTGTTTGGGATAGCATGATCCATGCACTCGTGTAAGTGCTTACAGAGTGCATTTGTGTAGGATTCAGCAGTTGTAACTGTATTGTCCATCTGCATGGTTGTCAGGAAGTTCACCACTTCTGTCTTAAGAAGCATGAAGTTGGCTTTGGAGAAATTTTTTACTGCGGTTTCCTTAATGGGGGGTCGGGGCGGGATGTGGATATAAAGGGTGATTAGCTTATGGTCAAACGAGGAGTTGACTTCAGGTGTGGAACACCGGTCACTCATGTTGGTAATGACTAGGTCTAGGATATTGTTGCCCCTGGTGGGGGTGTGGATAAGTTTATGAATTCCAGAAAGCCTTGAGCCAAGTAGTTGGTACACTAGTCATTTTCCCAGTTAATGGTGGGGTAGTTGGAGTCACCCATTATTAGGGTGTTTGGTTGAACCCTAATATTTTCCAGTACATCAAGAAGAGAGGAGTGGAATCCTGGGGCATGGTGGGGGATCTGCAGCAAGCTACAATTTGGACTGCAGTTTTGCCCAGAGTTAGTTGCACTTGGATAACCTTGGATGCATTATGCTGAGCAACTAGCCTGGAGGTGTGGCTATCTTTGATGATTATGGACACACCTCTGCCTTTGGCATTTTGGTCCAGGTTACATGGCCGAAAAGTGTGGTATGAGTTATAGCCTGGTAGTGCAGGGATGCTCCCTGGAGCCTTGAACCAGGTCTCAGTCACTGCACAGATACCAATGTTCTCCATTTTAAGGAGTGCCTCGAGTGAATGCATTTTGAGATTTAGACTTCTAGCACTGAGTAGCATTACCCTCAGTTTTTGCTTGTCTGTTCCTGTTAGGGTGGTGAATTTGTTATTTGAACCTTGCCTAAAAAAGGCACTATAGGGGCAGCAAGAGCCTTATCCAGTATCTGGAATCCCAGGGGCAACAAGTGCAGGCCATCTGTGGCAAAGCATCGTGGTTTGTCGACCATGTCATCCCAAGCAGACAGACATTGGATCCCCTTAGAATGACACCAGAAGCTTTGCCAATTGTTGAAGTCAATCATTTTATCCTTGTACTGCGGTATCATTCGGGGCGATGTTAGAATACTACTCAGGGCTAGGGTCATACCTGCCTGGGCTCCAAGATCGGAAAGTTCTTCCATGTCTCTTTTCATGTAGTCCAGGGAGGTACTTTTCAGGTCATTCACACCAACATGGACAATGACAGAGTCATATTTGTACTTGTTGTGGAGTGACCCGAGTATGTGGGTTATGTGGCAGATCCTGGCACCTGACAGACAGCTGACAGTAACTTTCTCCTTGTTTAGCCTGGTGAGTGGGACATCAGTGTGCCTGACTACAGAGTCACCTATGACTGTGTGTTAGGTACATTGTTTTGCCTTACTGGCTGTGGTTGAGTGGCACATGGAGTCTGTGGGCTATGTGTCATTTGGGTTGTATTGGGGGGATGGAGGTTGCTTGCGTTTCTGCTTTGGAGGTCTCTGTTGCCTAGACAGATTATTATTGAGAGCCTCCGCGAATGTTTTTGTGTTACTATTTGTGGATTTTGGTGGTGTAGATTTAGTGAGACTATGTGAGGAGTGTGATGTGGTGCAAATGTTTACCTTCTCCTCATGACTGTCAAGTTCAGTCTTGGTTGGAGAGAGCTTTACTTCCAGTTTGGCTAGATAAGTGCATCTCTCACAGGTTGTAGTGTTGGGTGGTAGGAGGAGAGGGTTGTCTGTGTACATGAGGCAATTTCTACATTGCCTCAAGATGCTCAGATTCATCAGATAGACAGGAGAGAACACTGGGAGCTGACCCTTAGACATGCCTGAATAAACTATTTTCCTTTAGATAAGTGAGGAAAGTGAGTACAAGAGCTGTTTTTCTCTAAGCAAGTGAGAAAAGTAAGTACAAAAACTGTTTTCCTCTAGGTAATGAGGAAGACTGAGTGCTGTAGTAATTCGTAGCTTATTTAGTGCTTACAAGTTCTGAACAAGTGCTGAGCATGACTAAGCAAATTTAAGTGCTAAAACTAAGAATCTGTATCTGCACTAGACAAGTTACAGGACAGAAACAAGTGCAAATGCAGGCTTTCAAATCAGAAAGTTGAGAGAGATGGAAGATATTGCCCAAACGGCCAATAACTACAATTTCTGGACCAGAACCACTCCTTATGTGGTAGACAGGCTACTTAGTACTTACCACTCCCACTGATAAGCTAGAAGGCTCCCCCCCCCAACACAGAAAGGCTTGGGGGGCTCAGAAGCTTACATACATTCCTAGATACAGCAGATCTGTATCTGGAACACTAGTTACAAAAAAGAAAAAAGGATCCCCAGTGGGGTACTTAGCTTCAGAAGACTTCAACTTCAATTCGGAGACGAAAACTCAGGTAGCGGCCAACCGGCACTCATGCAAACTGCTTCTGCTTCGGGCTCCATGGCAAGAAAGACTGATGTAATGGTGTCAGCTGCCTTACTTTATACTACTGACAACCTGACATCAGTCCTCAAACGACAGCAATGATGCGGAAATACTAAACCTCTTGTATTCGGGCCAGCCAAGGGGTACCCTGGAGCAGGGATAGTCCCAAATGGGATGACTGCAACAGTGAAACACGAAGAACATGTTTAGCTTTTGGTTCCAAAGAGGAACATGCAGATGCATGCTTATGCTTAACTGTCTGTGCTGAAGGAGATGTCGGTACCGAATGAGACTATTCTGATCCAGAGGCCATAGGAGACTGGTTGGCCTTAGATAAGGTTTTCTTGAAAAGGGCTTTAAGGAGCCCTTTGAGAACAGGTTTATTTTTCTTCTCTGCTTGAGTTCTATTGCCAAAACCCTGGCAGATTGTACAGTCACTCAAGTAGGGCACACTCAAACAATACACACAACTGTCATGGTTATCGGTGTTTGGCATTTTTCTGCCACACACTGTACACTGTTTGAAGCCCATAGTGGAGCTTTTAGGTTTTTCTGCCATTGTCCTAAATAAAAAAGCAGAAGAGGCAGAGAGACAGTCAAGAATGAGGAAAGGATGGAACCCAGTCACACCGCCCAGAAGAAATCTACCAGCAATGGTACAAAGACTACCAATGGTGAAGGGGGGGGGGGGGACTAACGATGGTAGTGGAAAATACCAACAGTAAAGGGGAACCAACACACTCACATTAAGGGTAAACCAAAGATGTTAAAACTATACATTAAAAATTAGAGTACTACTTAAGAGAGCAAATTTTTACTTCGCTACAAGAGAGGAATTGGCTGACGCGTCTTTTTGTAAGAGCAGCAAATGAGATCCGAGGTAATGTAGAGGGGGCACTGTGGGTAGACTAGCAGAGAGATTTTTGGCTGATGTGAGCTATACAACAGCTGGATCAGAACCATACCCACAAGTTAATAGATAAAGACTGACATTAGATCATGGGTTTTCTAGTGGTGGCTTTCCACAGGGACACTCTAGGAGTTGGCCGCAACTCATAAGAGAAAGTACATCTGTTTCTTGGTATCAGCAGAACTTTGCGAAAAGCTAATCAGTTATGGACTATATATTTTTACAAGTTTTCCTACATCTCAAGAAACTTCACTAAACTGCAGGTTTCAGGCCCATAAATAGAAATGTGGCTTGCAATCTTATCTGGCAAAAAAACTGCTACCAGAATTCACATCAAATATGACTGCAGTATTAAATTGTTTCCATTTTCTCAATTAATACAGTTGATGCATGTACTGAAATTTCACCACCAAAATAACTGCCACAACTAACACCTTAAATGATTAAGCCAATGAAGACAAACATACCTGTAAAACAGTGCATGGTGCATAAACTGCTGAGTGAACATTTCTCTCCATCAGCCAACATTTTTGACTTTTGAGGTTTAAAAAAAAAAAAAAAAAAAAAAAAAAAAGCTAAATATTTTCCATACCCTGCTGTCACAGAACACTACAGAGCTTTAGCCACAGCAGTGCAAGTGATGTGTTAGGGACGCTTGTACTAAGACGTAGCACTGCACATGGGTTAAGATGCATCCAGTAAAATCTATGGCCACACACCATACTATCCCCAAGGTGGTTTTAATAATTCAAAGCTTTTTGACAAAAATTCAGTACAAAAACATAAGCACATGCCCAAGATAACTCGTTTGCAAGAAATAATCCAATAAACAGAAAAACAGTTAAGAATTAAAGATGATGGTAGCCAGAATGTCCCTCAAAAAATGAGCCAGAATTGAAGGAAAACCATCCATCCTAGCCAGATAAACTGGTAGCATAACCTAATAAAGGTCAAAAATCAATGTTCTGATCTGGTAGTGTACTTGAGTGGTCAAAAATGGTGCTTGGTCCACAAAGTAAGCCACCATACAAAAGCTGGCAGATAACAGCCAAGCAAAACTCTGAAAGGACACCATATAAAGCATCAGTAACTGCATGGCGAGTAATCAGATCACAGGTCGTAAGCTGTGCTGTCAAATGGTACAAAGCTTTGTCAAGAGACCCGATTGATGAACAGACCTAATGTCAAACAACCATATACCAATCAACTAAATGATCTAGGGCAAACAGTGACAGGATATAAAACAAAACATTCCTTAGGCAAAGGATCAATGCCATGAAGCAATCCTCATGGTCATGACAGCAGGTAACAGTAATGGGAAGATGAACCTATATAATCACAACCATTTATTATCCCACTACTAAGGGGGCTTAGAAAAAAACATTTAAGTGAGGTAAGAAAGATCCATGAGCTACAAACATACATGCTTTAAGTGTTACCTTTTAAATCTGAAGTTCACTCCACAACATAGATTATAATGCACAGTTGCCCATTTGTCTCATTTTATTCAGACATCTAACACCTTCACAAGTCATCTAAAAGTTGCTGAAATGGGAATTACAATCAATTCATATAAATAGCTAAGATAAGCCATGGTAAAGAACAATAGTTTTAATCCAGTCCACTTCCAAATTCTTCCAGGCAGCTGACAAGACAGCACAATTAATAGCTGAAAACAAGTATTATGAAGAGTACAGAATCTCTGCAGTCTCCACATATACATTCTCTTAACTAAATGTCATCCATCAGAGTAGGCAACTATTCCTAGTAGGTGATGAGCTTTAACAGGAAGTAAACTTCAGTATCAATGGAAGAGAGTTTTGCAGTATGACTGACAGCCAAACATTACTTCATTTAGTTAGGTTTCTCTACTTTTCATACACATGGAATCAAGAGGGTGTGATGCAAATCAAAATAGACCGAACATGAAAAAAGAAAAAAGGAATACGTCTCCCACCATCCTGATGCTTACTACTTAAAGGTACAGATGCTGGTTCTTACCTTGTTTGCTGTTGATATCTGTAGGGAGGTGGGAGGGATGGGATCCTGGGGCAAAGTGCTCATCACTGTAGGTGATTAGGGGTGTAAGCGGGTGCACTGCATGAGATGGCTGCACAACAGGCACCTTGTTAGACTGCAAAACAAAATGCATAAAAGGTCAGTCACCAGGAAAAAGCTTCATTTTCTGACATGTTAGCTAATAAGCCTTCTAGAAAGGTACGATCACTAGCTTCTCAATATGATACAACTATACTATAAACAACATTTTCAACTTTTTCTCAGTCTCTGTATCAAAGAGAAACTGTACTTGTTATAGTAAATCTAGTTAATTTCTGTATTAAAATGGCTTCATACACAACACCTTTTTGATCCTTAAACATCGCTGCATTGTAACCCAGGACAGTCCCCTTCTATGTACATTTTTTTTCTACTTTAAAGCTCTGGTTTGCTCTTACCTACATTAAGTTATGTATTAGGAGACATGTGCTTTGTTCTAACATCCAATATGCATATTTACTCCTTCTGCACGCTTACTGCCAAGTTTCTTATTCATTCTAAATTACAACACTCCCAAACCAGTTCCCATCTATATCTGTAATGACTGGTTCTGAAAATTGATAAGACCAATTAATTTATGCCACGATGAAAAGCAGATGTTGGCAGTAAAAATGCTACGTAAAGGCTCCTTCTCTCTGTATGCATTAACAAGATACTATAAAAGATATGAATAAAATAACTACAAAATGATAAGACTGCAGTTTAGTAAATCCCAAGTTGAACATAAGCATCCACTGATTTTAAGTAAAACAAAGATCAGTGTGCATTTCTGCCCCTCCCCCCTTTAGTTGTGCTTCCCAAACATCTTTCATGTTTGCTTCCATTCTAATCAAGTTTCTGGACAAATGATCTTTTAGCTCTAAACAAATTTTACCTGTGTGCAACTGTTTACCCATTTCAATTCTGAATGGTAAAATCAGGCAGTTCTTCGGAGATGTCAAAAAAATGATTTTACTGACCAAGCAGCTTATAAAGTGGTACATTAAAAAACACAAGAAAGCAGTAGACAGATATATCTGAAGTTGCTAAGAACTCTATGTACACTATGGCATTTTCATTTTGAGAGGTTAACATGAACTTCAGTAACTCACCATAATTACACAAAACCAATTTGACGGGCTACCTGAAATTTTCTTCCCTTTTTTGTCTACAAAAACTTCATCTTTATGTAGTAGAAGTCAGTAACCTGTGTATTTAAGTGTTAAAATGTGTAAATTTTAACTCACAGCACAAGGACTACTGCTCTTCTATAGGATAAGAACAGGAAAACAAGGGGGTCGTTGTCTAGGATTAGATTTCGCTGCAGAGAACTCGGACCTTAGGAAAGAATAGTTTTGTAAAATTCTTACTATAACCATAGATGTCCTTCTCTTCCATGTTGCAGTATTCTTGTTGTGGGATTTCCTGCCCTCAGGTAACTCGTACATCAGCTCCTATACAAAAGCTTCAGCTTGGATGTTGCAGCTACGTGGATGTCACACGTAGGGCCATAAACCAAGGGCCTTAAATGTGACATCTGCATGCACAATCTTCAGAACTTGAAGCTCAGCAGATAGAGTAGAAGATCCCAGCAGGAGGTGCCATTGGTGTCAGGTATGGAACCCTGGGGTCCTTCCGTAGTACTGGTAGGTCCAGGGTGAAAGGTGTAAGAGATCAGGACCTAGGGACATTCTGGGATGAGAAGAATGAGGGGGTTATTGGTGGGTGGAAAGGAATACTGCAACATGAAAGAGAAGGACATCTATGGTTATGGTAAGATTTTACACAACTATTCTGTCCTTCTATTCCTATGTTGCAGTATTCTTGTTGTGGGAGAGTACCGCAGCTTAGTTGGACGAAAGGGTGGCGGATGCAGAAGAAGATTCTACAAAGCCCTGTAGGATTACCCTGGAAAATCCTGCCCATGCTCTGGAGACCTGATCTAACTTGTAATGTATGGTGAAAGTGTGGATAGTGGACCATGTGGCTGCTTCCATAATGAAAGATGTGTCCAGACCATTTAGGAAAGCCTTGGAGGCAGCCATTGCCCTGGTGGAATGGGCTTTTACTCCCTCTAGGGGATTTTTCCCATGGTGGGAGCAACAAAGACAACATGAAATGGTCTGCTTGGAGACAGTTTCCTTCCATCCTAGAGCATTGGGCAAGGCAAAGAGTTGTTTTGATTTCCTAATGGATTTTGTTTTGTCCAGGTAAAATCTAAGTTGCAAGTTGACAGAAAACACCAGGAAGGACCCTGTTGACCAGAGACGGTAGAGTCAAATATAAAGACCTAGGTTTCGTCTTTATTATACAGACTTCTTCAGAATATGAACACATTTAACCACTCCATTGATGCGACCCGCTACTGGAAGTGTTTATTTGGAGCACCAGTGTTATAACACAGAAACAAGTATTTTAACAACATTTTTGAACATGTTAGTGAAAGTACTGAATTAAGGGTTGACGAAAGACCGACGATACCACTTGGTTTAGGGTGTACGGACTTTATGGACATTAGTAAAAGTGAAGTTACTATAAGTGAAAGTGAGTCAATGGCTTTTAAGCCAGTTTGTGATGTTGAAATGTATGACCTGTTAGATGTTACTGATTTAACCCGGGGGGAAGTAGACACTGTTTATTTAGTTAATCCATCTATTATTTTAAATGGCCAAGGTGATTATAAAGTATATAACTATTCTAGTAAAACAATAGGGGAGGAGCATGCTGAATTGTTGTCAAAAGGTTTTTCTTTTATACCTTTGAAAAGAGGGAATGTTGCTGAGACCCTGATAGATTTAAAAATGCTTACCAGAAAAATGAATATCAAGATGTTTTTTGACAATTATTGTCAGCAAGAAAATACTGGCCTAGGAAAGCCAAGTAAGTTTATTCCACCATCAAATGGAACTGTGAGTTTATATGAAAAAGTTTGTGAGATGGAAATCAGAGAACACATGAGGGCAAGTAGAACCTTTGGTAATAGAAGGGCCTTTGATCAAATTAATAATATGAACAGAGAAGAGGAAATACTATTAAGGGATATGGTTAATGACAAAACTGTCAGATTTATGAAGCCGGACAAAGGGAATGGCATGGTTATAATGGATAAAAATGATTATATAGATTACATGTTAGCCATGTTAGCTACTGACACCTATGAGGAAAGTAGTATTAACCAGGTACATATTGCATACCAAAAAGTAGATATATTAATTGATGATTTATTAATGCAGGGACAGATTGATGAAACAGAGCATTATTTCCTGGCAAATAAATTTCCTAAGGTCAGTAGCATTTTTGGTATACCAAAATTGCACAAAGGTTTGGACAACATTCAATTTAGGCCAATTGTTGATGGGAAGAGGGGAAAAACATTTTTTATCAGTAAATTCTTGGATTATCACCTGCAAGGAGGTTTGAAAGTGTTTAGATACGTAACTAAGGACTCCTGGGATTTTTTGAATAAATTAAAGGTAGTTCAAATTAGTGACCACACAGTGTTATTAACGATTGATGTGTGTAATTTATTTTCGGTCAATCCAAATGAAATAGGGTTGCAATGGTTAGAGCAACAATTATATAAAACTGGTGTATATGAACAGGACCGTATAAATACTTTTGTTACCTTAATGGAGGTTGTATTGAAGAACAACTATATTTATTTTAAGGGCCAGTATTACAAACAAAAAACTGGAGTAGCAATGGGAGCTGCGTGTGGTCCTATTTATGCGAATTACATTATGGCCTACTGGGAGCAAGAGTATGTTTTCACCAGTGAATATATGAAGTATATACAACAATACACCCGTTTTTTGGAGGACATATTTGTGGTATGGGATGGGCCAATTGAAGTCATGAAGGCCTTTATAGATTATATTAATTGTACAGTACAATTTTTTAGGTTCACCATTTAGATGTAAAATTGAAGGTCAATCATGTAGAAAAATGTTTGGTTTCTGGTATATACAGAAAGCCTACCTTTTCCAATTATTACTTGAGCTACCAGAGCTGGCACCCTTACCCATCAGAAAAGAGCGATAGTAAAAGGACAAATGGTTAGGGCAGCCAGAATGGTAAGCGAAAGTCAAGATTTTCTAAAAGAAATGGAGTTCATTAAAGGTATGTTCATTAATCGCGGATATCCTGTTGAATTGTGTGATTCCATTATGGAGGAAGTGAAATGTAAGAGGTTTAGTGGTGTATAAGGCAATTTTAACCAATGATTACCACAATGGGGGGGGGGGGGGCAAGTAAATACAGTTATTGGAGAAGTAAAAATAACAAAAAATGAAACTGATGTTAATACCAATGTGGGGGAAACATCACTACATACAATTATGATGTGGATCACATAGTGGGAATAATAGAAATTGGAAGTTATTAAAATTGGATAGTAACGTATGGAGAAAATTGAACAACCCCCCCAAAAATCGTATATAGGAAAGGGAAGTCTTTTAAACAATTGCTCGAGTCAGCTGCAAACTCCAGTTGGGAGAATGTTAATTCACACAGGAGTAAAGGGAATTTTAGGTGTGGTAGATGTAGTGTTTGTAAATATATTCTTGTTACAGGTGATAAAATTATTATTGAGGGAGAGGTTATTTGTATACATGGCCATTTTGATTGTCATGTTAAAAATGTTGTTTACATGGCTAAATGTGAAGGTTGTCCAGCTTTTTATATAAGGAAAACCTGCAGGATGTTCAGGCATAGAGTTAGCGAACACATCCTGGATATTAGGCACATGAAAAATACTAATGCCCTAGTTAAGCACATAGAGCAACATCCAGAGCACAGATTTAGATTTTGTGTAATACAGCAAATAAAGGATGGTCAGGGTGCAGTATTGGATGTGCATCTTGATATTTGTGAAATGAGATGGCAATTGGCATTAAATGCTACAGTACATCCAGGAATTAATGATAGCATAAGCATATTGCCCCTATTAAAATTAAAACACATTTTGGGTTGAAAATGTTATTTATAAAAAGATTTTAAGAAAGTTTTTTTTATTTCTTATTGTTATGGAATGATGTTTTCCAGAAAGAATTTTTTAAATTTCTTAAAATTCGTGAAAGTTAATTTTATATTTTTATATGATAAACCATTATTGTTGTTTTTTTAGACATTATGATATTATTTTGTTATGCAATTTAAGAACATTGGGTGTCAAACAGTGTTTAGTTGATTGTATATGAAAATGTTTATTTTATATTTTGTGCATTTAACACATTTTGATATGTAACACAATATTGTGGAGATGGATTGAAAGTATAGTTTTTTACTTGGAAGGGTTAATGAAGTTAGATTTAGGATATGCTTGTTAGATTGAACTTTGTCTGATAGGGTAACTGAAGGGGTGGGATGTATTTGTTGTTGACTGTATATAACATCAATGGAGTGGTTAAATGTGTTCATATTCTGAAGAAGTCTGTATAATAAAGACGAAACCTAGGTCAAATTCGTGTATCTGGTCTGTATATTTGACTCTACCGTCTCTGGTCAAAAGGGACCTTTCCTGGTGTTTTCTGTCAACTTGTTAGTAGTTTGGATTGGTGTCTTCCTTAAAATTTAAGTTGTCTGTGTACATCCAGGGAGTGAAGTATTCTCACCTTCATTGGTGGAGAGGGAAAGAAGGTGGGAAGGTGGATAGATTGGTTTGACAAATCGTTAACCACCTTGCACATAAAGGAGGGGTTAGTTCTCAGGGTTACCCTGTCTTTGTGGAACATATTACAAGGTGGGGGGACATTAAGGCTTATAGTTCTGAAACCCTTCTGGCTGAGGTAATAGCTACTAGAACAATTGCTTTCCATGTACACATCTGAAGGGTAGCTGCCCCAGCAGGTTCAAATGGGTGTTTGGTAAGCTTTTCCAGGATGGTTAAGGTCCCAGGGTGGAGGGACAGGCTTCTTTGGAGGTCTAATGTGTAACACCACTTTTAGGAAGAGTTTTACATCAAGCCTGGCTAGCAATGGAGGGTCTAGAGGCAAGCAGGCTGATAATGCAGAAAGGTGCACTTTCACTGAAGAATAGGAAAGTGCACTTTTTATCAGTTGACACACATAGGTAAGGACTGGGGGGTGGAAATCAGCGATTCCAGGGTCCCTTCCCCTGTCTAGACACCATTTGGTAAATCCTTCCCATTTAGCTAGGTATGATTTTCTTGTTGTAGGTTTCCTGGCCTACCTCAGGACTGAAAGCACATCCTCTGCTGAGTAGTGGTGTCTGAATGGGATCAAAAGTTTATCACCCACAGTGTCAGGGACAACATCTGCAAGTGTGGGTGGATGAGGGTTCCCTTTTCTTGTGTCAGAAGGTCCACCTTGTAGGGTAACTTGTAGTGAATGGCCTTGGCTAGATTGTGAAGTACAGGGAACCAGTGCTGCATTGGTCAGTAGGGGGTCACTAACAAGATTTTCAGTTTGTCCTCCTGATTTTCAGGAGGACTTTCTGAATCAGCGGGAAGGGGGGAAGGCATTAAAAAAAAAAAAAAAAAAAAAAAAAAAAAAGTTACAGGAGATGTTGAAAGCATCTACCATCCAGGCTAGAGGGGAATAGGTCTTTGATCAGAAGGTCTGCAGCTGCCTGTTCTGGGGGTAGGTGAACAGGTCTATATGAGGCGTGCCCCACCGGTGGACAATATCTAAGAAGACAGTCCTGTCCAACATACATTCATGCTGTGGAGAGGATTGTCCTTGCTTAGAAGATCTGCTTGCTTGTTATCCTGCAAGGGAAAAAACGTTATGTCTTACAATAACGTTCCATCTGTATTGTTGATCCTCATTCAGTCATTACGCATGGGTATCAGTTCCGAGCTCGGAACCAAGCCAGCCATTTTCCAAGCTCGCGTCAGCTTCAAACTCTCGAGCTAAACTCTTACCCACAATTCCCCTCTCCCGGTTACCTCAGATTGAGTTTGCAAGTTAAAGAAGGTAGAGGCTACCTCTGGTCAAATAACCTAAGAACTGGATGGTGAGATCCACTAGAAACCCAAAAAAAGTTAAAAAAAAACTTTTATATTTACTTTTCTTATTTAAGCATTTTCTTAGTTCAATATTCAATTTAGGGTGTTCTAAATCTGTCCAATTTTTTAGAGATTTTTTAGAGAATATTTATTACCTATTTAATAGTTGATTCATTTCAAACTTTATTTTTATTTTTAAGCATATAAACATAAATTTAAATATAATCAATAACATTTTTAAAAATTTTTTTTAGAAATTATTCATCACTTATTTAATAGTTGATTAATTTTACACGTTATTCTTGTTTTTCAGCATACAAACATAAATTTAGACATAAATATGAACATTTTTTATATATTTATATATATATATATATATATTTTTATATATATATATTTTATATATATATATATATATATATATATATATATAATATATTTTTTATGTTTAATTTAACTTTTTAATTTGTTATACTATTTATATGCTAAGCACTATTTTTATAGAAATTTGAAATAGCAACCTCCTAAAAGTTGGTTAATTAAATACCCTAACATCTAATTGTTTTGATTTAAATATACAGATTATCTTAAATTCAGTTAATAATGTATGTAATATAAACTCTCTGCGATTATTTATTTTATATTTATTTTATATTAATTACATTTTACAGAGCTTAATTATTAGCTTTGACATGTATTTACATATCTTTCAGTATTCATAGTGTTTACTGCATTTATCATAATTTCTGATTGCCTAGTCTAGTCAGCATAGTTATCTTTTTTAGTGACAGTTATTGTAACTTATGGTGACTAAGCCTTTTATATTTTATATTTTTTGGATCAAATTTCCAATAATATCAAATACTGTATGTTGCTTTATTTCTTTTGCCTTAAATGCTTTGTTGCACAATCAAGAAGTTTTGATACGCTAAGTAAGCGTTCAACTTCGAGTGACATGAAATACTATTCTGGCTATATTTCTGTCCTAAATTTATATAGTAAGTTGCTGAATAACTTTTTATTCTAATTATATACATCTATATTTGTATAGATACTTTTTTATGCAGTGTTTATAATCTAACTTGTATGTGGAAATGATTATGGGGACACATATTTGTTATAAGCTTTTGAATATGTATCCTCACCAGATCTTGTTAGAGCCAGAGTGTGCTGAATCTGTTTTTACTTTACCTTTTTAAATGTTAATTGTGTTGATTAATTAGATTAAGTTTTATGTTAATTGTTACACTATTTAAACTCAGGGTGTGGGAGGAATTATTATCTGAAGAAGCGTGGTTGTTTCCACGCGAAAGCGCTTATCTACCCACTCGTTTTATGAAATAAAAGTTTATTTTAATGTAAAGTGGCTATTTCTACTGGATTATTGGCTGAACATTGTTTACTTACTTTGGTACGTCGTGGAGAGATCAGGTTCTTTTCACTGATTTTTATCCACTAGAAACCACAGGAGCGGGAAGAAGGGAGGGTCATAATGACCAACGAGGATCAACAATACAGATGGACTGTTATGGTAAGACATAACTTCTTTATCTGATATTGCTAACCCTTGTTCATTCCTTATGCATGGGACAGAGTCCCCCAGCTATGTCTATTCCTAGGAGGCTCTCATGGAAGGACATTCGTGAGCACCATAGAACTGAAACATACATGCTCTTCCCCTGGAGGCCAAATCCAATTTGCAATGATTGATTAAGGTATGAGGTGTAGCCCAAGTTGCAGCTGCACAGACGTCATGCAAAGAAGCTCTGGCATGGAAGGCAGCAGAAGTTGCCACCGACCTTGTTGAATGAGCTTTCATGGTAGTAGGCAACGGGATATTACATTGTGTGTAAATAAAGGTCACACAGTCCTTTAACCATCTAGCTAATGTGACCTTAGCAACAGCCGATCCTAATCTAGATCCAGAAAAGGCCAAAAATAACTGGTCAGATTTATGAAAGGGTTTAGTTCTGTTAAAGTAAAAATGGATTTGTCTGTGTATATCTAGGGTATGTAGGCAATACTCTCTTCTGTTTGAATGGTTGGGAAAGAAAACTGGCAATTCAATGGCTTGATTAACGGACATTTCAGAGATCACTTTAGGCGGAAATGAATGATTAGTTCTCAGAGACACTATCTCTATGAAAAATCAAGTATGGAGTCTTGATGCATAAATCTTGAAGTTCAGAAATACGTCTGACAGAAGTAATAGCAACCAAAAACAAGGTTTTCCATGACAAATACTTGAGGTCACAAGAAGAGGCTGGTTCAAAAGGTCACTGTGGTCTTGGGTTGCTGGGGGAAAAAGGGGCGAGACCATTGTGAGAGATTGTGTGTCATCCACCAATTTAAATCCTGTTTGCACCTGTGGGTTACTCGAATCATGGCTGAAAGAGGATGCTGAAAAGGATACCATTGGGTGAGCAGTAGCCATTGTAGAAGCCTCATGTGAACCTGGCCAGGGGAACAATGGTGATGGAGGCTGCCATGGAACCCAACAGCTGTAGAACCGAGTGAGCTGTGGATTTTTCCTTTGAAATTATTGCAATTAGTTGTTGCTTTATCCATAAAATTCTGCGCTCTGGAATAGCAGCTCTGCAGTTATTTGTGTCCCAAGATAACCCCTATGAATTCTGTCGACTGAGGTGGGGAAAATTGGATTTCTGCCAGTTTATGGTTATGCCTAGCCTTTGAGCAGCTAAGAGAGACTATGCCAGGGCTTTTTCCAGTAGATGTCTGGTGGGGTGGAAATGAGCCAGTCATCTAGGTATGGAAACATCTGGAATCCTTGAAGTTGCAAGTGAGCTGTGACAACTGCCATGCACTTTGTGAACACTCTGGGGGCTGCAAAGAGTCCAAAGGGCAGTACTCTGAACTGGTAGTGACTGGCTCCTGCACGGAAGCACAGAAATCTTCTTGATGGCCCGTCCACCTTTATGTGGTAGTACGCATCTTGAAGATCTATAGAGCACATCCAATCATCTTTTTCCAAAAGTGGGAGGATAGATTGTATAGTGACCATCTGGAATTTTTGTACTCTCACAAACGTATTCAATGCACTAAGATCCAAAATTGGTCTCCAGTCCCTGGTTTTCTTTGGCACCAAAAATAGTCTCGAGTAGAATCCGCTTCCTATCTGGTCTGGATGGACTATTTGGATGACTCTTTTTCTTAGCAGCTTTTCTATCTCTAGTGCTGCTTCTTCCCTTTGACTGGGTGGAACATCGGGAAGATTTTTTGAAGGAATGGGATAAAAATCGAAGGGGATAGGATAACCTCTGGTTATGATCCTTTGTACCCAAGAATCGGTGGTGATGGTTAGCCAGGCAGAAGGGTACAAGGAGAAACATCCCTCAACCACCTCCAGAGGAAACAAGTTGGGCCGCTCTTCAGGAGTGCTGGTAGGACTGACCAGGGAAAGAATACCCGGAACCCTGGTTACGCAGTCCCCCTCTGCCCTGAAAGGAGAGTCTTCCTGTGAGTTTCCCCCTCTGCCTCAGGGGGAGAACTCGGCCTGTGTGTCACAGAAAGGGCCCTGATTTCTTGAACCATATCTTCCCACTCTTTTGGTTTCAGGAGAAAGCACGTTGAGGAGAAGAATAATGGACACCTATGGCAGAAAGGGTCTTACCATCTTGTTCACATCTGGCCAGTGTGCTTTTAACTTTAGGCCCAAACAACGAGGAGGGCTCAATGGGGGCATTGAGAAAGGATGACTTAAAAGGTTCCACAAAGTTGCACAAGCGCATCCAGGTGTGTCATCTCAAGACCTCAGCTGAACCCGCAGCTCTAGCTGCTCCTTCTGATGCATGAGATATCAATTGCATAGAGGAGTTAGATATAGACTCAATGGTGGCCAGCTGAGAGGCCACTTTGTCACTGACCTCATCAGACACTGCACCAGCCGAGCTCAGAAACCAGAACCCTTTGAAGCCTGGTAAAATGTGCCATATAATTCAGGGACCTGATAGCAAAGGTCGCTGAAGCAAAGGTGCACCTTCCCTATTCTGTCCAGGGCCCGGGACTCTCTGTTAGGCGGATGTTCAGTCTGGCTTTCTTCTTCTGCCAGATCCTTTTTTGTTGTGGCTGCCACCACCAAAGCATCTACAGGAAGACCTTTGGACCAATGGGGATCTGAAGCAGGAGGGGACAAGATCTTATCTGGCCTCCGGGGAATAGCTTCAACAGTATCAGGGGCCTTCCAAGCATGCTGCACGATGAACTTGACAAGTTCATTGGCAGGTGGAGTAACCCAGGAGGTAGGGGGGCTGGGGGTGAAAGGCCTGCAGGAACAGATTCCTCAGGGGTCAGATTAGAGGGCTGCCAGTCACCTCTCTGTTTCAGGATTTCAAGGATATTGCCAAAGGCTACCTCTGATGGTGACCGAGGGGATCCTTCCCCCTCATCGAAATCCGTGTCTTCGGTGAGGGACTCCTCTGTGGAGTCGATGTGCTTCCTCTTACACAAACCTTTCTGGTGGACCTCCTCAGCGGGAGAAGCTGGGGAAGACAACGGGAAAGGGGATTCCTGAGGGAATATGTCCTGAGGCCCTTGCACCCAGTGTCCGCTAGGTGCGACCTGTAAAACCAGTGTACCAGAGGAGGGCGGAGGTATAGACAAGTCCAGTATCACCAGCAAAAGCCTTCTCCATCAGTTGGAAGGCTGGTCCACCCGGAGAAGAGTGTACGTCTAGGATAGAGGGCACTCCTCCACCAAGTGGCTCAGCCTGCCAACTCTGAGTCCCTGGACGGCTGTGGAGCAGCAAGCTATGCGTGTCACAGCTGACATCCTGGGTCATAGCAAAACTTTCCTGCCACAAAGGCAACTGCAGTTCCTTAGTGAGATCCATAAAGGGAACCGCAGAAGGGGAAGACTGTACTATATCCATGGACTTCAAAGGCAATGAAGGAGGAGAATAAGATGATGTCTTTGGAGATGGGTGATCACCTCCCAAGGAAGGATAGTTCCTGGGGGGGTGGAATACCTCTGGCCAAGAATGCCTGGTCCACAAGACACAACACATCATGTTCAGAAAGACTTCTAGTGGACCTCACAGAGACTGAGGGAGAAACAGGCCTGACAACAAAAGAGGCAGACTTGGTGCCAATCTCATCTGACTGCACCGAGGACAATGGTGCCGAGAAAGACTGAACTACTGTAGTCTGCACCAAAGAAGTCATCGGTGCCGATGACATTGTCTGAACCGACACAGGGATTGGTGCTGAAGCAGGAACAGACAAAAAGTACAGTTTTGTACCCACCATAAATGTAGATGTTCGAGTGCTAATACAGCTGCAGTCATAACAGATGGGTTATCCTGCCGTCAGGCGGGTCCTCGGTCGGCCGAATTTCAAAGTCTAGGTCCGGCATCAGTTGTCGTCGCTTCTTCCCTGATGTCAGTGCGGCAGGGGTATAAAAGAACAAGCCGACGCCATCTTCTTCAGTTTTTCTTGCCCGAGATGTCAGGTGCCCCCAGAAGGAAGGCAAAACATAAACTTGTGTAATAATGCAATATAGAATAATAAAAAAAAATAGAAGTTATGTTCTTACCATAACGTTCCATGTTAGTTGTCTTCTTCTCGCCTTCTTTCTTGCTGGATGGGTTCGGAGCCGACCTCGGCTCCAACTCGGCCACTCTAAAAGCTCGAGAGTTGGTTCCACCGGCTCGAGGCTCCCCTTATATCCCACAATGCTAGGCGGTATTACCTCAGATCTCGTTTGTAAGCTATGCCCAGCCAAAAATAACTCCAGAACCACTGGAAAAGGGAAAAAACCCACCTCTATAAAAGGAAGGAAAGAAGGTGACCTGAAAACCTGAAGAAGGAATATATGCACAGAATAGCATATACCTATCTACAATAGAGGTGGTAGAAAGAGAGGTCACAATCAAACTCCTCTAGGTCTGTCCAGGCTACGGGGAAGGAGGGTGGGAAAGAAAGAAGGCGAGAAGAAGACAACTAACATGGAACGTTATGGTAAGAACATAACTTCTATATGTTAAGTTGTCAATCTCGCCTTCATTCTTGCTGGATGGGACCGCGTCGATAGCACCTTGTCCCGGGTGGCCTATCGGAACAGACTCTTGAGAACAGTGGAACCAAAGTTAGCTCTATGTCTAGAAGCTAAATCCAACTTGTAATGAGAAATGAAAGTGTGAGGAGTAGCCCAAGTAGCAGCTGCACAAATGGTGTCAATAGGCAGCCTGTCTTGGAAGGCTATAGAAGTAGCCAAGGCTCTGGTGGAGTGAGCCTTAGGTTTGTTAGGCAGCTTTTGGTGTCTAATTTCATAAGCAAAGGAAATCAGAGATGTTAGCCATCTGGAGAGTGATACCTTCGATACTGAAAGTCCCTTTCTGCCTTCTGCATAAGAGACAAACAATTGGTCAGTTTTCCTGATCTGTTTGGTTCTATCCAAATAATACCTTAACTGACTATGAACATCTAGCCAATGCAATTTTTGTTCAGACCTGTTAGAAAAGTTAGGAAAAAATACAGGGAGGTCAATGCTTTGATTTAGGTTAGATACAGAGGCCACTTTAGGTAAGAAGGATGGATTGGTTCGTAAGGACACTCTGTCTTTATGAAACAATAGATACGGAGGTCGACTGCTGAGTGCATGAAGTTCTGAGACCTTTCTAGCTGAAGTAATGGCTACCAGAAAGAGAGTCTTCCAGGACAGCAATTTTAATGAACAGGAAGCTGCAGGTTCGAACGGGGGAAGAATCAAAGATGTGAGAACTAAATTAAGGTCCCAAGAAGGAGGAGGATTTCTTATAGGAGGTCTGAGAAGAAAAACTCCCTTCAAAAAAGCTTTGCAAAGCTTGTGAGACATGATGGCAGAATCTAAGATGCCCACATGAAAGTTAGAAATAGCTGCCAATTGAACTTTAAGAGTAGAAGGAGATGAACCTGCATGGAAGAGTTCAGCTAGAAAATCAAGGACTATTTGGATGGAAGCAGTGAAAGGATCTATGTCCCTTCCTTGAGCCCAATAGGCAAAACGTTTCCACTTACTAAGATAAATCTTCCGAGTGGAAGATTTATGGGAAGCTATCAAAATATCTCGAACAGAGTGAGATATTTGAGGAAGCCTGGCTAAGGTTGGAATTGGAGGAACCAAGCAGTGAGGTTCAGAGAGGGGAGGGAGCGATGTAATTGACCCGATTGATGGATCAAAAGATCTGGAACTAGGTCCAGATGCCAAGGTTGCTCCAACAGAAATTGATGTAGAAAGGGGAACCAAACCTGTCGAGGCCAGTAAGGAGCAATGAGGATCAATGAGGCCTTCTGAGCGATAGCTTTCTGTATCACTTGAGAGATTAGTGGGAAGGGAGGAAATGCATACAGAAGTCCCCGGGGCCAAACCTGGACTAGAGCGTCTCTGCTGGGCTGGCTAACGGGAATAGGGTGAAAATCTCTGCACTTGCTGTTTTGGGGAGTAGCAAAAAGGTCGCAGCAAGGCTGACCCCACTTGAGAAAAATTTTCTCCAGAATAGAATCTTTCAGAGACCACTCGTGAGGCTTGAGTATAGCTCTGCTCAATTTGTCCGTGATTAGATTGGACTTCCCAGGGATATGCGTTATTATCAGAAACCGCTGAGAAGAAATCGCCCATTGCCACAGTCTGAGTGCTTCTCGACATAGGGGATAGGACCTGGTTCCGCCTTGTTTGTTGATATACCACACTACAGACATATTGTCCATCTGGATTGCTATCGTTCCCAAGGGAAGAGAGTCTTGAAGGGCTTGCAACGCTAAAAGCACTGCTCTCATCTCTAGAACATTTATATGCAAGTGGCATTCGTCTGGTTGCCATATGCCCCGGACTGTTCTGCCCTGATAATGCCCCCCCCACCCGATCAGGGAGGCGTCCGTTGTCAGAGTAGCAACCTGAGGGGGAGGAACAAAGGGTCTTCCCAGTAAGAGCCGAGGGGAAGAAACCCACCAAAGAAGATGATTCTTGCATGCTTGCGTAATCATAATGGTGTGGGACATTGGAAGTTCCTGGTACGACCATTGTGTGAAGAGCATCCATTGAAGGATTCTCATGTGGAATCTGGCTAATAGAAGTAGAGGGATAGCAGCCGCCATAATCCCTAGTACTTTCAGAACTAATCTTACTTTGGCTCTGTTGCTGTGTAAGAGAAAAGAGACCAGTTTGCGTATGTCTGCTATTCTTTGGTCTGTTAGTCTCGCAGACATGTTGACTGTGTCTAGATTTGCGCCTATGAAGGTAATAGCACGACAAGGCGACAAAACAGACTTTTCGCAATTTATTGAGATGCCTAACTTTTGACAAATGCAAAAGGTGTAGTCTCTGGCCATTAACAGAAGATGCTTGGTAGGAGCTGTGAGGAGCCAGTTGTCCAAATATGGAAACACCTGGAATCCTTGACGTCTCAGGTGAGAAGCTACCACTGCCATGCATTTGGTAAACACCTGGGGAGCAGTGGTGAGACCAAAGGGCAGGGCTCTGAATTGAAAGTGACTGGTTCCTAGCCGGAAGCGGAGAAATCTCCTGGAGCGTCTGTTTTTTTATATGATAGTACGCATCCTGGAGGTCTATAGAGCACATCCAGTTTTCCTTTCCCAAAAGGGGTAGGATGGATTGTAGCGTGACCATCTGAAATCTTGTTTTCTTGACCGACTTGTTCAAGATACTGAGATCCAAAATGGGTCTCCAGTCCCCTGTTTTCTTTGGAACCAAAAAGAATTTGGAGTAGATTCCGGATCCTTGCTGGTCTGCTGGTACTGGCTGAATGGCTCTTTTTGCAAGCAACTTTGAAATTTCCAACGCTGCTTGATCCCTTTGAGCGGGTGGAACATCTGGAAGGGATTTTTTTGATTGATTTGGAGTACGAAAGAACGGAATGGAATAGCCTTCGGAAATGATGGACTGTACCCACTTGTCTTGAGTTAGGGATCGCCAGGCTCCTGGGTACAGTGACAATCTTCCCCCGACTGCCTCCGAAGGTGGACAGTCGGGCAACACCTCAGGGATGCTGAAAGGGCTTATCGGAGAAGGTTTCTCGATTGCCCTGGTTCTGCGGACCCCCCTGCCTCTAGGGCGACGTCTACCATTACTGTTCCCTCCTCTGCCTCTGGCGGGGAACCGATTCTGTGCGTCAGGCAAAGTCCCTTGAGATTGTTTGCGGAACCACATTTTCCCACTTTTCTGGCCTTTGGGGTAAGGCCTAGAAGGAGTAGAAAAACGGACTCCGACGGCAGAAAGAGTCTTGCCATCCGTCTCACACCTAGTCAAGGTTTCTGTCACTTGAGGACCAAAGAGAGATGATCCATCAAACAGGGAATTAGTGAAAGACGTTTTAAAGGGGTCCGCAAAGTTGCATAGCCGCATCCAGGCATGCCGGCGTAAGGCCACACCTGTCCCTGCGGCTCTGCTCGCTCCATCAGCCGCATATGAAAGGAGGCGCATGGAGGAGTTAGCTATAGAATTTAGGGTAGCCAGCTGAGTGTTCATCTTGTCCTGAAAACCCACAGCCATAGGATCCTTCAACATGTCACTCGCTTCCTTGATCAAATCTCTTTGAAGACGAGTGAAATGGCATAGGTAGTTCAGCGAACGCATAGTAAAGGTCGCTGATGAAAACATCCGCTTCCCGTACCTGTCCATAGACCTAGATTCCTTGTTAGGAGGATGGACAGGCACCGAAGGATCAGCTAGTTCCTTCTTAGTGGCAGCAGCTACCACCATAGCATCCACAGAAACTCCCTTGGTCAGAAATTGTTTATCTGTTGGTGCCGTGATAAACTTTGAAGGTCTCCTGGGAGTGGGGTCTACTGAATCAGGAGCCGTCCAAGCCTTTTTTGCTACCACCTGCATGAGGGGGTCAAAGGGGGGGGGGACACCCAGGAGGTGGAAGGGCGAGAGCCAAACGCCTCAAGATACACAGATTCATCCTCCGAAGGGTTAAGGGCTGGCCAATTTCCCCTCTGTTTCAGGATTTCTAGAATGTCTGCAAAGGAGACATCTTCAGAAGGGGAACGGGGAACCCTCGAATCCTCTAAATCTGTGTCAGAGGTGACAGACTCAGGTGAGTCTATGTGTTTCCTCTTACACTTTCTCTTCCTAGGGGGCTCCCCTGCCAATTCAGGAGAGGCCTCGGAAAAGGATGAGATCCCCACAGGGGATTCTTGAGGAGCTGGCCCTCTGCGGTCTGGGATGAGGGAGTGAGTAGACATAACCTGAGGCACCGAAGAGGGAGGGGCGGACGGAGCCGACTGTGGAGTTGAACCAGGTTCCAACACACTCCGCATGACCTCGAACGCACCCCTGTCAGGCAGAGCCAGAGGTCCCCGCTCCGAAAAGCTGAGAACCCCCCTCTGCACCGACAGTGATGGCTCAGAGGCAGATGTCGGAGCCGAACTCACCAGCGCCGAGGCATCGAGAGGGAGAGCGGGGTCGGACAAGGGTCCGATGCCACTCACCCCCTCGGAGCCGACGAGGGAAGTCCGGCACCGAGAATCTTCCAAGGAAGAAATCGGAGCTGACGACGGAGCCAAAGACATTTGTATCGGCTCCGACGCTACCACAGTCTCGGTTCCGAAACGCCCCGGCTCCGAGCTCAAAGGAGTCGGAGGAGGAACATTTTGAGGAACAGGGTCAAGCATCGACTGAGGAGTCGGGCTCTGAAGCATTTGGGCTAGTGCCTCGGACTTAAGAAGTTGACTCACTACCCTCTGAAGGTCATGATCCGAAAGCCTCGATGACCTAGAGGAGTGAGATCTATGGCTCCGTTCAGACAGCAAGGGAGATGCTGGAGCCGAATGAACGGAGCCAAGGGACGGTAACCTAGACCTCTTTCTAGATGTCGGCTCCGATGGTCTGATTGGAGCAGACACAGGAATTTCCAATGCCTCGGCTCCAGCCGGAGCCGAGGAAACCACAGAAGCTGCAGTCTGAGACTCATTGGCTCCAGCTGGAGCCGATGTAGCAGGAGGTTTCGAAGCCTTAGGCCTCAACTCAAAAGCTGGAGTCGAGGACCTAGAAGCCTTAGAGGGTTTGCCCGAAGTAACAGTAAGGGAACCCTCAGGCTTAAGCAAACCTCTTAAAATAAGTTTATTTTTTCTTTCCTGCAGGACTCTAGGGCTGAAGCCATGGCATACAGCACAAGAGTCCTGCAGGTGTAAAGGTCCCAGGCAGTACACACAAGAAGTGTGACCGTCTGTCAGAGACATTTTCTGACAGCACGAGTCACACTTCTTGAAGCCTGAGACCTTCGAATCCTTAGAAGGAACAAGTGTAATCACACACAAGCACAAACACACCGATTACACTATACACTAAATAAAACTAGCTTAAACTAAATAAATTTAGATAGTTTTAATTTATAAAGGTCCCTACAAAAAAACACATACACTCCAAGGGGAGATGGGAGGGCCCGAAGGCCTAAGGGAAGAACTATAAGTTCTTCTGGTAAAGAAAGGGTAAAAACAATGAAGAAGGGATAAAAATCCTTTAAAGTAAGGGGATACTGTAAGGAAAACTAATTTAAAGGGGTTTAGAAACTTATTTTAAACTATTTTCTACACTCACCTAAAGCCGGTTGAAGCAACACGTCTCGATAGCTGTAGCAGCAAACGAGATCTGAGGTAATACCGCCTAGCATTGTGGGATATAAGGGGAGCCTCGAGCCGGTGGAACCAACTCTCGAGCTTTTAGAGTGGCCGAGTCGGAGCCGAGGTCGGCTCCGAACCCATCCAGCAAGAATGAAGGCGAGATTGACAACTTAACATCAGTAGTTTGCAAGCAAATACACCATAAAAGAATACCCCAATTAGGTTGTATGAGAAGGTGTTGGTCATAAGGCCTGTCCCAAGAGGGGATGGAGGGAGGGAAACCTGGACTGCAGCTGTATTGGCACTCGAACATCTACATTTATGGTAGGTACAAAACTGTACTATGTTCATTGTGCATACAGCTGCAGTCATAACAGATGGGTAGAATCCCAAAGCTAAAAAGGGGTGGCAGGCACTAAGTGGAACTAGGAGGAGCAAGGATGCCCTGCAAGACTGCTGTGGCAAAGCCCGCTCTAGATTTAGAGTAAAGTGGAAGGTGATCGTGCTTGGAGAAAGTGTGCACAGAACTCCAAGTGGCTGCTTCCAAAATGTCCTTGGTAGGAACCCCCCTGAGGAAAGCTGTAGAGGTAGCTGTGGCCCTTGTGGAGTGGGATCTGATGCTTGAAGGCACAGTTTTTCCATGAAATGAGTAACAAAAGTGTATGCAGTGGGCTATCCATTTTGAGATTGTCTGTTTGGAGATGGCCTTTCCTTGAGCACTTGTAGCATAGGACACAAAGAGTTGCTCGGATTTTCTGAATGGCTTTGTCCTGTCCAAATAATAATGAAGTTGTCTGTGAATGTCCAAGGAATGTAGTAGTCTTTCCCCTTTGTTTTGTGGGTTAGGGTAAAAGGTAGGTAAGTGGATAGTCTGATTCAAGGCTACACTGGATGCTACCTTTGGCATAAAGGAAGGGTTGGTTCGTAAGGAAACTCTGTCCTGATGAAAAATGATGAAAGGTTGCACAACCATGAGGGCCCTGTAGTTCCGAAACCCTGCGTGCTGAGGCGATAGCCAGAAGGAAGGCTGTTTTCCATGACAAATATTGCAGTTCTGTTGAAGCAGCTGGCTCAAATGGAGGCAGGGTCAGTTTTTCCAAAATGAAGTTGAGGTCCCAAGCGGGTACTGTTGGTTTCCTTAGGGGGTTTATATTCTTAGCCCCTCTGAGGAACTGTCTTAAGAGAGGATGAGAGAATAAAGGAGGATCTGTGTTGTATTGTGCAGAAATGGCTGAAGCATGGATCTTGATGGAGAAGGAAAGTCCACTGTTTAACATCTCAGCTAGGTACTGTAATATTTGAGGTAAATTTATTACCCAAGGATTCTGGCCCTTTTTCTGATTCCAGGCACAAAACAGTTTCCATTTGGTGGAGTAGGCTTTTCTAGTAGAAGGTCTTCTGGCCTCCAAGATGACATCCTGCACCTCCTTGGAGAGGAGGGTCTGTTGGGAAATAAAGGGATTTCTCCATGCGGCTAGATTGAGTTTTGAAGTTGTGCTGGGACAAAAGAAGAGGCACTAGAGGCAGGATCCACGGTGGGGAATGCGTCAGACTCTTCAGGAGTGGATACCAGTGTTGTCTTGGCCAGTCTGGAGCAATGAGAATCATATTTGGCCTCTCTGCTCTGGCTTTTAATAGAACTTTGGACAGCAGAGGAAGAGGTGGAAAGGCATAGACGGTCAATGTTGTCCAACTGAAAAAGTGCGTCCACTTTCCAGGCCTGTGGATGATAGGTCCTTGAGCAAAATTTTTTCAGTTGGTAATTTCTGTGGGTAGCAAAGAGATCTATGTCTGGCTGTCCCCATGCCTGAGTTATCCTTGCAAAAACTTGAGGATGCAACTTCCATTCATGTGGATCTGTCATATTTCTGCTTAGGCTGTCTGCCAGTGTGTTTTCCTTCCCTGGCAGGAATTGTGCTTGAAGTTGGATTTGCAATTCCAGAGCCGTGTTCCAAAGGGACATGGCTAGTCTGCACAGGGGGTATGAATGAATTCCTCTCTGTTTGTTTATGTACCACATCACTGTGGTGTTGTCTGTCCTTATCAATAGCTGGCCTGGATGCAGTAGGTCTTTGAAGGCCATAATAGCATTTTGCACTGCTAACATTTCCTTTTGATTGATGTGTAGGTGCTTCTTTTTTTGGGACCATTTTCCCTGAATGCACTGATCTGTCATGTGCGCCCCCCCAGGCGTAGTCCGAGGCGTCTGTTGTGATGATTTGATTTGCTTGAGGTATGCAGAAGGGGAGACCTATGTTTCTTTGGCATGCTTGAGCCCACCACAGAAATTCCTTTTGAAGACATGGAATGAGTGGTATAATTGTTTCCAAACTGTGGCTGTGTTGAGACCATAAGTTTTTTAGGTACCATTGAAGTTTCCTCATATGCAGCTTTGCACATGGGATCAGCAGGATGCAAGATGCCATGAATCCCAGAGCATGCAGGACTTTCCTTGCAGTCAGCCTGGTGAAGGTTGCCATTTTGCTGAAGTATTGAGATAGTTGCCCTTGCTTCTCTGGCGTGAGGTAGGCCATCTGGGTGTTTGTATTCAAACTGGCACCCAGGAAAATTATTGCTTGAGAGGGTATTAGTTTTGATTTCTTTTTGTTGACTGTGTATCCCAGAAAGTTCAATAGTTTTATTACAAACGCCAGGTGTTTCAGAAGTATGTGCTTGCTGTCCGCTTGGATCAGGCAGTCGTCCAGATATGGGTATATTTGTATCCCCTGAAGTCTGCAGAAGGCAATTACTGATGCCAGGCATTTCGTAAACACTCTAGGTGCAGTAGATAAGCCAAAGGGCAATGCAGAGAATTGATAATGGGTTGAACCTGCAAGAAATCTGAGGTATCTTCTGCAATCTTGTCTGATAGGGACATGCAGGTATGCCTCCTTGAGGTCCAATGTTACCAACCAAGACTCCTTGCCCAGCATGGGAAGAAGCTGCTGTAATGTGAGCATCTTGAATTTTGGCAGTAAATATGTGTTTAGGATGGATAGGTCTAAAATAGGTCTCCAATCTTTGTCCTTCCTTGGTACCAGGAATAGTCTGGAATAAAAACCTTGACCTTGTTCTTTTGCAGGTACCTCTTGAATAGCTTTCATGTCCATGAGAGCTGAAATTTGTTTTTGTGCCTCTGCCCTTTGATTTTGTGGCAGGTTTGGCATGCCTCTCATTTTTAGAAGGGTGTGAAAGTGGAATCTGTAGCCTCTGTCTATAATGTCCAGGATCCATTTGTCTTTTGTGACAATATGCCAATTTTTTGAAAATAATGCCAGTTTTCCGCCTAAAGGTGCTGCCATTAAAGCTTTGCTTGGCATGCAAAGGGGAAGGTCATTGTGTCTGCTTTCTGAATGACTGTGATCTATCTTCTCCACCTCTTGGGGTAGGTGCTTGCCATTGTCTGGCTCTGAATGATCCTTGAGATTGCCCTCTACCCCTCGGGGACCTTATCTGCCTCTTTGAGGTCTGTCCATGGCTGGACAGGACCAATTTTTTGAAGGCCAGTTTCTGCTGAAACGTGGAGGTTGTACCTGTAGGAAATCTTTCACTGTTTGCATTGATCTTGCCTTTTCCTCCATTTTCTTCCTCCTCAGCTTTAACACCAAACAATACATCTTTTTGAAGAGGTGCATCTAGTAATTTAGCTTTGACATGATCTGGTAAGATTTGCTCTTTGAGCCAAGCATGTCTACGTATGACAGACCCTGTAACAGCAGCTCTACATGAGGCCTCTAAAGCATCAAAACCACACTGCAAGGTACGTTTACCCACTTGCTCTGCACTATGCAACAAATCCTGCAACTCCTTTAAATCTGGTTGCTCAGGTTGTGTCATTTTGCTTTACAACTGAGATAACAAAAACTGTTGATACTTTAACATATGGAACTGACAGTTTAATGCCCTCATGGTTAAAGTGGCCGAGGTGTACACCTTTCCCCCCCCAAATTTCTAAAGCTCTGGAATCACTCTCTGAAGGTAATGGGTTTTTAGCAGTGGAGGCCTTAATTCCCTTGGGACCCTGTGAAATAGTTTCTGGGTCAGCAGCATGGCTTTTGTATACGAACTGGTGTGAATCAGGAACCCGGTAATACCGGTCAGGTTTAACAGGAGCTGGAGGTAAAGAATCTGGGTTGAGGCTAGCTTCTGTGTACACATCATCTAATATATCTAAGACAGGAGGGATAGCCAGAGGCCTGTGCTGGGGAAGCAAGAGAAAATCCCTGAGCCTTTTCTTGGAATCTGAGTAATCTTGGCCTTCCCAGTGAAATTGTTCCCTCAAGGTATGTAGGGTTTCCCCAAAAGAATAGTCCTCGGGGGGGGGGGGGGGGGAGACCGAGGGAATGGACTCCTCAGCATCAGAGTTTTCAAAAGGGGAATAAGAACATTCCTGGTCCTCAGAACATTCTGAGGTAATAGAGGCTTGATCTGAGGAAGGGTAGTCTTCCTCCAATCTGGGCCTTTTGTCTGGGGGGGGGTTGAGAACCCCTGATGAGAGTAATCAAATCCTCAGCCATTTTGAACATCTGTTTTTTTGGCATGGGGCCTTGAGAGGGGGTCTGTGGTCCTTGTGTTTTCATGGCTGCTTTAGATTTTGTGAAGGCCTTAATGGAAAAGGAGGAAGGTCTGAAGACACCTTGAGAAGTGGCAGGCCTGTCTAAACTCTGAGTTTCCCCACCAAGAGTGGCGTCAGTATCTGTAGTCTGAATGGGGGCAGAGGAGCCTGCGACCTTGGGCACAGAAGACACCGGTAATGAAGCGTCATCTGTACTCAGGGGCTGCGTAGGCGCCTCGCTGAGAACCGGAGCACCGGTAGTCGGCTTTAGCGTGGTGTCGGTAGAAGTCGCGGACCTCGTATGTTGGTCCTCATCTTAGCGTCTTTTACTCAAAACTGGAGTCGGAGTATCCGACGACATAATGTAATTAAATTTTTTACCAAAACAGTGGTGGGCGAACTCCGCCCGACGCTTAATAGTGCGTTTGTTGAATCTAGCACAAAAACGGCAGGCAGAGACGTCATAGTCTGGGCCTAAGCAAGGAATACAGAAAGAATGGAAATCCTTATGCGGTATTTGCTTCCCACATGAAATGCAATTATTAACTTTGTCTGACATCGGTCTGAGGCAAGAAAAGTTTCTAGCGGGTACTTAGCTTTCAAGAAGACTTCGGCTGAAATATTTTCGTAAATCTCAGGAGCTGGACGACCGGCACTTGCGAACTGCTTCTGCTTCGGGCACCGCGCGGCAAGAAAGACTGAAGAAGATGGCGTCGGCTGGTTCTTTTATACCCCTGCTGCACTGACGTCAGGGAAGAAGCAACGACAACCGACGCCGGACCTATATTTGGAATTCGGTCGACCGAGGACCCGCCTGATGGCAGGATAACCCATCTGTTATGACTGCAGCTGTACGCACGATGAACATATGGAGTCAACAATAAAGGCCTCGGTTCCAAAGAAGATCTCAGAGCAGACGCTGTCAAGGTCTGCACCGACTGAACTGTCGGTGCCAATACAGTGGTAATGGTCTGAACCGAGGAGCCCCTCGGTGCCGATATGTAGGAGGCTGCAGGAGAGGAAGGAGCTGAAATCACTAATGGAGCCAAAGGCCTCGGTGTTGAAGGTCTGGGCACCGAGAGCACTGGGGCTGACTGGGAGAGCTCCAGAGCCGAAATTTTAGCCTTTTTAGATTTTGGTTGGTGAGAGTCCCCAGCCAGGGATGAAGGCAAGGATTTAGCCTTAGTAGAAACATCCATTTTCTTATGGGCTTTATGAGGGCTTGAGACCTCTGACCCAGAAATAGCCTCTGAAAAGGGAGATTTTAAAAGTCCCTTCAGTATCAGCTTGTTTTTCCTTTCTAACAAAGTTCTATTAGAAAAGTTCTCACAAATAGTACAGGGTGGTTCAACAGATAAATGGGAATCTCCCAAACAAAAAACACAGTGTGTGCATCAGAAGTAGGCAGTTTGTGTCCACAATTAGAACACCGCTTAAACCCTGGACTACCCTTTTTATCTGCCATATTAACAAATAGTAAAGTATCAACAATGGTAGAAGAGAGTACCCGAAGGTATGAAAGAGAAAGGGAAAAGTATCAACGATAGTAAGGAAAAAATTATCTCACGGTAAAAAGGGTAAAGTAAAGGACAGAAAAAACCTGAGGAAATTATGAATGCTAGATGCGATAGGGCAAGAGACAAAAAAAAAAAATAAACTTTTCTGACAGAAAAGTAATTTGTAAAGCAATTAAACAATTGACTGTACTTCGCTCAAGAGAAGTAGCTTGACATGACCGGATGGCAATGCTGCAAACGAAATTCGAGGTAACAGGGAGAGGGGAATTGTGGGTAAGAGTTTAGCTCGAGAGTTTGAAGCCGACGCGAGCTTGGAAAATGGCCTGCTCGGTTCCGAGCTCGGAACCAATACCCATGCATAAGGAATGAACGAGGATTAACAATATCAGATTGTAGTTGCCTGCAGGGACAAGTTGTGGCAAGAAGCTAGTTCCCATATCAACAGGGTTAGCCTGCACAGCTGATATGCTTTTATCCCTCCCTGTTTGCTGAGATACCACATTACAATGGTGTTGTCCGTTACTATTTGAAGAACCCCTGATAGAAGCAGAGGGGTAAAAGTTTTTAGAGCTAAGAAGACTGCTGTCATTTCCCTCACATTTATGTTTGCCCCTCAAGGAAGGGTGCAAGGTTGCTGGAACCTTGGAAGATGCCATTGTGTCTCCCCAACCTAAATTTGAGGCCTCTGTATGCATTACCTGGATTGGGCTGGGAGTGGAAGGCCTGGGTTTAGCTGGACTTGTTGGCTCCACCAGCTGATCTCCTTTAGACAGGGAAGGAGGGGGATTTCTTGCTCCAGGTGATTTTGATGCTGGGCCCAAATGCTTTTTTAGGTACCACTGTAGTTTGCGCATATGCATTCTGGCCATTGGGAGCATGGGTATGGTGGCTGTCATTAATCCCAGCATTTGCACGAATTGCCTTGCAGTAATTATCTGTGCCTGTAGCAGTTCCTTGAAGTGGGAGGTCAGGGAGTTGACTTTGGGGCTTCACTTTGGGAGCA